>NW_023597034.1:11692901-11807901 GCF_011947565.3 Pollicipes pollicipes | reverse complement strand
TATATGTATATATATATATATATATATATATATATATATATATATATATATATATATATATAGCACATACATATACATATAAATGGGCCAGAGCTTGATATTTGACATTGCAATCTGCATGCGTCATACGCACAGGCGGATCCTGGGGGGGGGGGGGGCCCGGGGCCATGCTCCCCCCAGAACTCTGAGAGTATGTTTTGCCCCCGAAAACATTCCCAGAAACTTCATGAAACTTTCGTCTACTGACGGTCTGTTTTAACTTTAACTGTTTTATCTGTTTTGTTTTAACTTCTGTTTAAGATTCAAAAGCATTTCGGTGCTTGGATGGTGTCCCTACTACGTACTCGCGAGGCACCATGCACTGGACCTCGGATCCCACACCAGCCAGCTGGAGACGAACGGTTGGCCCCCCCCCCCAAAAAAAAACAACCCCAGGCTAGATCTGCCCCTGGTCAAGCGTCAAGTGCTCCAATGTAAACATGGTCTTAGCTTAGTCAAATGAAAAATGGAGCAGCTGAGTCACGAGCTGAGTCAGATTCCACAATCTGTGAGCCAGTCCGGAGCTGGTTCAAGATATTTGAGTCAATCCCAAGTCTGATGCCAATAACATCTCGAGACTGGTGTCCCATTCCTTGCACTATTCGGATAACAATATCTTTTCCAATGCCCTGTAGTCCATGATATATCATTATCATGCTCAGCCGGTAAATAACACTCTTCTGTCAACTACCTGAGAGTCTCTTCAGGCACGCCTCCCAACCACTTCCACCATCTGATTCCACTGACCACCAACCGACCGACCTCGCCGCGCACTAGGAACAACTCGTATTCAAATGGGAATTGAGATCCCAAAATGGTGAAGGGTTTCTACTCCCATCGACAGAAAAGGAATTCGCGACGTCCACCCCTAAACAGTCTCATTTCCTCTGGTCAGCCTTGGGTTACCGGGCCGCTCTGTTTAGTATCTATACGTGCTAAACTCTACCACTTCTGGAACGAATCGGTACAAAACCCATTTTCCCTCTTAACTAGCTTACGTACTAAATATTCTCGAGGATGCGTTGCGTTTGGATGCGGGCCCGAGCCCGGCGGATCAGCACGTTGTTGTCGTTATTTGACGGTAGGTGGGTTAAAGCGTGTGCTGGTGAGCAGCAGCGGACCTGGGCACTGGATGCATTGCAAGGAAAGATTGTGTGTGGTATGTTAGAGAGATTCGGCTGTAACCCGCAAGCAGAATCCGTCGTTCAGTCTTGAGTCTGGCGCGCCATGCTGTCTGGGATGCAGGAACAGCTTGCCTCCATCGCTCACGGAATAATTTTTTACATTCTTTTCAGTGTATATTTGTGGAGAACAAAGTGCTTTTGGGGCTAAAAACACCAAGAAACACCGACGTTTTAGACAATGCGTGCCTTAAATATAGTGTACAGGGTTGGGTTCCATGCTTCCAAGGAAATAAAAGTAGAATGGAAAGCATACAGCAAAAAGCAAGTAGGATGATAAGTGGAATTGGTGACTCAGCATGTAAGGATGGGCATAGGACCATGTGGATTTGTATTAAGTGAAATATTCTAGACTAAGAGGATGTGATAAGAGATATTCAAGATGCTGAAAGGGATAGGTCAGGTAGACTGATATGGAACACTGGAAATTAGGCTGAGGTGTAAAGTAAACCAGTTTCCTTTCACAAAAGGTAGGAGTAGAACTATGAATAGGCAGATAACATTTGGTTAAGAAGTAGTGAAGCATGGGGATAGGTTAACAAACAAAGTTGTAGGAAGTCTCTCTAGCAACATTTTAGAACTAGACAAGTTTTATTAGTCTGAAGATCTTATCAATACCCAAATTCATGCAGTTCAGGTGGTGAGATTACTTTTCAGGATGTGTGCAGAACCTGAGGTAGGCCAACTGTGATGAGCCCTTGTGTCTCTTTGGTGGCTGGATGTCTATATACCTTTGTGTCAATGTAAATGTAAGCCCTGGGCTACTCTGTTATGAATTCCTGGTTGCAGTCCTATCAATAATTTTTTATTGGTGGTGGGTTGGGAAAGTTTGTCATTTCAGGTGCTTTAATCAAACTAGTGATTGCATGCTGACTTAGTCACTCACTTGCATTTTGTAATCTTTCAGGCTGTCAGGTGTATTGCAGGCTGTTAGATGTCAGGTGTTTCTGCACAGCATGCAGCCACTGCCCCATGCCACACCATTGTGTTTATCTGCCCCACAATTATATATGCAATTATGTCATGTGATTTTAATTTTATGGCATGCTGTTGTGTGTATGTGTGTGGGTGTCAAAGTCAGGCTAGGCTGAATTTACCTGCAGCTTCATATTAATGTGTGAAGGATATTCAAAGAGTGCATTTGTCTTAAATGCCTCTGCAATGTTTTGATAGCCTGCAGCAATTGCCTTTGTGTGCAATGAAATTAGTGGTGCCCATATGCTATGTTTGAGTTCTTGTTGAATTTACAGTATGCATGCACTGCAATTATTGCTGCAAGGCCAGCCTACCAGGGGCTAGTTGGACATGTTTGTGGTAGCACATACTTTGTTTTGGATTGTTTTTATTTTCCTGGACCATTGCAGGTCCTTTGAAACAAACCTATGTCACCTTACTGGTATGGAAATCAGGCATTGTGAGGCCAAGGCCTGTGGGTATTGGATGCAGCTCTATTCAGGCTCCGATTCATATCATTTACTCTCATTTGGTGTCATTGCTGTCAGGTAGCATTGGGTCTCATTGTTGTGTGTTATTTAGGCCCGGTGAGGGTCAAGCTTTCATTTAAATTGCATAAGTGTTGTAAGCAGTACCATGTGAGGAAGAAGAGAGTTTGTTTTCCTCATGCTACATAATTCCCATGTTGGATCCAGCAAAGTTGAGAACTCATTTCCCTGCAAGCATATAGATAGATCCATGCAATCATTTTAAAGTTGGCTCCATGTTATTTTGCAGCTTCACAGTGCTGCAATACTCCTTTGAGGTGAGGGATATTTCCTCGATGTAATCCTTAGATGTTTATTTACAATGGAAAAAAACAGTCTGGACTCACACCAACTGATTATGTGTATGTACGCAGTTCCACCTGTTTAGATGCCTTCCCTGATGAATTGGTGAAGTGTGGTGTAATCTAGCTGGAACCTGATTCATGCTGTCTCTCAAGGTTAAGGCATCACATGGCATCTTTTTTCTTGGTGCAAATTGGGATGGCTCTTAAATATGTATGTCCCATTACAAAACCTTTTTACACTGCTATTCACTCATTTTGTTTGATTTCAGCCCTCCAGTTTGCTGAGCTGGGGATTCAGCCATGGACGACTCTTCCGAGCATCTGTTGGCCATTATATTGGACACAAATTTGACATCAGTAGTTGCGAATGGCGATGAGGTTGGGCCTGTGCTCGACGCCATCCTGGTCTTTTGCAATGCTCACCTGATGGCTAGCACCTCTAATATGCTATGCCTGATCGTGGCTCACGCGGACCAGAACCGGCCCCTGTTTCCGCCTGAGGCAGAGGACGCTCATGCGCAGGGGCACTACGAGTTGTTCTCGCAGTCCTGTGCCGACATCGTGCGGCAGCTGAAGGACATGATGGAGGAGACGCCGCCGGGGTCGCACACCAGCGCGCCAATGGCCGCCGGCTTGGCCATGAGCCTGTGCTTTATCAACCGCATCAGTCGGGAGCGGCCGCCGCAGGTGCGGCTGCAGAAGCGGGTGCTGGTTGTCACGGCGCACGGCACCGTCGCCGCCCAGTACATGGACTTCATGAACGTGTTCTTCACAGCGCAAAAGCTGGCGATTCAGGTGGACGCGTGCGTGTTGGGTCAGGAATCGGGCGTGCTGCAGCAGGGTGCCGACATCACGGGTGGGATCTGTCTGCGCACACCGCACGCGCGCGGCCTGCTGCAATACCTACTCTGGGTGTTCCTGCCGTTCGGTGAGCAGCGGCAAAAGCTGGCGCTGCCGGAGCCGCCCGTGGTCGATTATCGCGCCGCCTGCTTCTGCCACAGGCAGTTGGTAAGCGTCGGCTTCGTCTGCTCGGTCTGCCTCTCCATCTTCTGTAAGTTTGCGCCCATCTGTTCCACGTGTCACACGGTATTCAAAGTCAAGGGCATGTCCCTACCGAAGCCTACCAAAAGAAAACGGGCGAAGCACGGGCTGTGATGCTTCTAGGATGCTACGATGAACGCCGACCATAGTGCAGCAATATCATCACTGGGCGTCATCGCCGCACTGCAATACTGCTTTATGGAAATAAGGTTGGATGTGCCTTATATGATTGATTCCTACCATGAAAATACATTACATTCATGTGGAAGGAACTAGCGATATGTCGATGGCCCTCCACCATATACAACCAAGATGCTGTCTAAAGCTTACCAGTCTCACGCAGATGCGGTTGTGGCACGTGTCGTAGCGCATTTATTGCGATGGTACAACGGTGCGACGCTGTAATTTACTCGCAAAATTATACTTTTTGTGAGCTGGATGTTGTTCAGGTACGGTTCACAGAAACCCCAGTTCACCAGTTTATTGGCATAAATGTAACTTAAGTCTCACACATCTCGATCACTTCGGCAACAAAAAAAGACTCACTGATGCGCAAGCTTCGTTTAACATACGCTGCCGCTACGACACTGTATTATACCCTTGCTTCCTACGGCGGTACGCGGGGAGTTGCGCCCAACGAGCATACATATTGGAGTGATCTTGCACAGCCGGCCCTGAGTCATGTAACGCTGTGCCGCAATACTCACATCAGAGACACCTGACAGCCTGAAGTGCGCCCGGCGCTCCTCCAGTTCAAACGTACTTATTCGGGTATTGCGAAAGTCTGTCCGTTAAACCTTGACAACAGCCTTGCCGGTGTTCTGACCGGCCAGCATGCCCATGAAGGCGTCCGGCAGATTCTCGAAGCCCTCTGTGATGGTCTCCTCGGCTCGGATGCTGCCGTCCTCGACCCAGGCGCGCATCTGGTCCACGCCCTCCTGCCACCGGTCGGACCAGCGTGACACGATAAAGCCCTCCAGGCGCAGCTGCTGGCTCAGGATAGGCATCTGCAGCATGGGCACGAGCGTGCGCCGGCCGGGCGGGTCGTTGTAGCCGGCGATGCAGCCGCAGAGCGCCACGCGGCCGAACAGGTTCATCTGGCACATGACGGCGTCGCTCAGCCACCCGCCGACGTTGTCAAAATAGCAGTCCACGCCGCCGGGCGCCGCCTCACGCAGCGCCCGGCTCGGCTTGGCCGTCTTGTAATTGATGGCGTGGTCGAAGCCCAGCGTCCGGAGCCAGTCGCACTTGGAGTCGGAGCCGGCGAAGCCCACCACTGTGCAGCCCTTCTTTTTGGCGATCTGGCCCACCAGCGTGCCGACGGCCCCCGCGGCGCCTGACACGACCACCGTCTCGCCGGCGGTCGGCCGGCACAGCTCCAGCAGGCCGAAGTAGGCCGTGTTGCCCGGCATGCCACACGCGCCGACGGCGTGCGAGCGCGAGAGGGCGCCCATCTCTGGCATCGGCGCCGTTGCGAACGGCAGCAGGCCACCCTCGTCCCGACTCGGGTTGCGCACGGCGTGCGTCCGCCACCCGAGACCGCCCACCACGTACGAGCCCTCTGGGTAGTCAGGACAGCGACTCTCCAGCACGCGCGCGCACTGCAAACCGATCATCGTCATAGGCACTTGGTAGTTGGGCGTGTAGGCGCGCTGGTAGGGGTCAACGCTGATCCACTCAGCTTCGCAAAGGTATTCGCCATCTTTCAGGCCCGGAAGAGGCTCCTCTCTGAGTTCAAAATCCGTGTGCTTCGGGAAGCCGTCAAAGTGCTGGACGAGGACCCATTTCCTAGACCTAACTGCAGAAGAGTAGGCTGCTGCTCTTATTCTTGACACGTTTAGGTGGGACGAGAGGTTCGTCCACAATCTTGATGTAAGGAAGGTCCCCATCGAGAAGAAATATCGTCACTGCTTGGAGTTGACAAATCTGAAAACGTGTGTTTCGACATGGTTAAATAGACTTGGTCTCAATTAGACATCAGGACCTGTTTGGAAGAAGCTCTCGCCGCTCCCATGCATCAGGGTAGTGAAGGTATTTGGTGGCGCGGAATTGTACCTCGGGGCGGAGTCTAGCTCAACTGTACCTAACGAGCTACGAACCTAATTACAACTCAGGACCTATGATCAGGTTGGACGTCTTCCATACACATCACAAAAACTCAGTTGGATGTGCTCTGTACACATCACGAGAATTCGTTCTCTACAGGTAAATTATTTTATTAGTTTTATTAGAAAATTAGTCACAACTTTTCCGAAGTGGTTTTGGCACTGCATTATGAGAACAATGTGACCTAGGTCAGACCAAATGTCACCACTACGGTGCCCTAGGCCTCTCACTTTTCCTTTGAATGCAAAGGTGACTATGCTTATTGGCATGTGGGGGATAAGAAGATTTTGTGGTATGGGTTATGGGGGAAACAATGGTGGGTGTTGATAAGTTTCCCGTGGACGTGCATGGGGGCAGGGGGCGGGCCCTCACTCCTAGCTGTTTGGTGGTTTGAGGTTGTAGGGGTGGGTTAATTTGATGCCTCGAAGCCCTCTCCAATGAGTGTTATGTACTAACACTAAGATGCAATTGTGTTGAAGCTCAGCCATAGCCTCATTGACAGATTAGAAATCTATGTTGTGTATGAACCAGGAATGAAAGAAAGGAAGCTGCTCCATGAACTTACATATCTTGTCACAACCTTTGTAGGAGACTTCTACACTATATGTAGTATGGAAAAGCCTGGCTTGGCTCCACACTTCCACAAAAACCAAATCATTCAGACAGAGGGGGGCACAGGCAGCATGTGAATGGGTTGATGGCGGCATGGGTTGACATTTCTCACTTAAGATTTCTCCTTAAGTTGTGAATAGATTCAATAGTGCTCAATCTGATGGCCAATATTGAAGAAAATATCATTCAAATGTAAAAGAAAACCCAAATGTAAGAAAAACAAAAAAGGTCACAGTCACTTGGAGCAGACCAAGTGACTGTGACCAACTGTGAGCAACAAATGGCCAAGTGCCTTTTGGGAAACAATTGTGAGTGTGAGGACAGGAAGACTGGTTGCAGCCACACTGAAACATTGTGTGCATGATGTTATGTATGCGCTGAGTGTACGCCAGATAAGCCTATGTATGCCCTTTGGGTCAGCATCACCGGGCATGGCTTACATTGGCGCCTGGCATTGCGATATGAAATTGTTCACAAATTGATGTTTATAGGATACAAGATGCCACTGAACAATCAAAAAAGGGAAAACTGCATGGACAACTCACCACCTAACCTTCAAAATATAATAATTACGAAAAACGCCGCGGACACCTGCGAACCTCGGTCAATCAAATTGTTGGCACGATAATGACGCGTCAATGCCATCAATGCCTTAGATAGCCTTGTTAGCCTTGAATGCGTTTAGATAGTCAATACATTAAATAGCCTTGAATGCCATCCCGTGCACCGTTTCTCATGACCACATGGAACCCCATCTCTTACGACGTGTTGAGCAGCGACGTTTCGTGAACTGATCAGCCGGTCCTCATTACAGACTTAAGCCGACGCCCTTCCCTCCGCAAAACATTGTCGGCCGAAAGGTAAACAACAATGAGGCGGGCATAATTGTCACGTAGTCTGCCGCATGGGGTTGCTGGGCAGGAGTGCACAGTGCCGTTGAGCGGCTTTCATGCTTGAAAATATCTATGGAGTCCCAATGTGTATTCTTGTATGACATTTGCCAAAACCCACAATAGATAGACTGGTGCGTTGTCAACACAGCACACCATTGATACCTGCTTTGTGTTTAGGACTATGAGATTATGTGCTCCAGTCCCTGTCAGTCTGTACCATGTCTACCCAAGTACCCATCATAAAAAACCGGCAGGCAATGCCAGGGGAAATTCACGTGGCACCACCTATGTAATCAGACAGATACAGATGATGCAAGAAAACAGTAGACAAGTGGCTTATCAGTTAATAGCTCAGTAAACTAAATCACATTGTCTTCCTCAGGCATTCAGCATTTTATCAAGATATAGTGGCTGCATCAGGATGCTTTCCAGCTGCTTGACAAGGTTTCTATATGCTTTTTTATTACAGTGATACAACTTGTCACTTTGTTAACAAGTAAAAGCTGCTTATATTCTGTAGTCTTTGAATTGCCCCAGAGCCAATATGATATTATAACAATATTGGGTCTGGCAAAACAGTTGAGGCTTTTTCAAAAGAAACAATGTGTAGTAACAAGTGCAGATGATATGTTTTCTGGCATGGTGGCAAAGATTTATGGCACATATCGTGATTATGACATAACACATTTTCCAGGGGACTGACATTAGCCAAATCTGTGGCTGCCATCCGTCATATCAGCATCTTTCATGGAAGGCTGGGTCGCCAAACTGTGCAAGATGGTAAGAAGCATCAACAAGCAGTATGACAGCCGAATGGCAATGGCCAAGCCAAGGTCACAGGCATGAGCTGTCTGCAGTTGAATTGGTCTGTAAAATCAGGACATTTTATACTGACAGATTGTTAGAAGGTTGTTTTCATGTTAAGGCCACACATCCTTCTTGTCATATGTATTTTGTGTTTTTTTGTGTGATTACCACCTGCATCTATGATTATTCCCAGCCTAGGTCTCATCTGGATCTCATATTCAGGCAATTATCAGGTTTGTGGAAGGATTGCTGTGACAGGAGTTTGTAGCATCAAATGTTCCAAGCATGCAACAATGCAAGAATATTAATTCAAAAGTGTTAACAGATGGAGGTTTGTCTTGTAATGTAATGGGAGCAGGGATTTACTAGGGCACAAGGGTTCTACTTGGCTGGAGCTGTAATCATCTAACAGTGGCAGTGATTGCACAACTGGAGCTGTAGCTTGCTGTCAGAAGTGGGTGTGCGGCCAGAACGGACTGCTTTGTGATCCCACAGCTGGAACTGTAGCCGTCCACTGCGGTCATTGATCACACAGCGGGAGCTGTAACTGTCCACTACGGTCAGTGATTGGGTGGCTAGAACTGTAGCCACCTACTGTGGTCAGTGATCAGGTGGCTGGGGCTGTAACTGTCCACTTTCGGCAGTGATCGCGCAGCTGGAGCTGTAACCGCCCGTTGTCGGCAGTGATCGCGCGACTGGACTGAAGCTGGCTGCTGTCGGCAGTGATCGCGCAGCTGGAGCTATAACCGCCCGCTGTCGGCAGTGATTGCGCGGCTGGAGTCGCTGACAGGCGCGCAGACGTCATTCGCGCCGCAGCAGTCGTCAGACCGGGCAGCGCTGGAGCGGATCCTGCCGCGCAGTCAGGACGAGCTGCCGGCCCGACGCATGTCCGACAGCTACGACGAGGCGTTTATTCCGCTCGGCAGCGACCTCAAGCTGCGCGACAAGTACATCAACTACATGGGCGGCGTGCGCTCCGGCCGCCTCATGGAGGACATCGACGTGTTCGCCGGTGAGTCATCGGTGCACGAGCGGTGGTCAGGCGACGACAGGTGGCGTGGCTGCTCTCGCACCTGCTAAACTGTTGGCATTATTTTGGTACTAGAACATAGGTGAATAGGAATGTTTGAAGCAGTGCATATGCTTGTTTGTTGTTTTTTTTTTTGCTCGCAAAGAAACGTTGACTGAACTAACGACATTACACGGGATACATTGCAGAACTGACACCGTTGTTGTTGATGAAAATGACCGTGCTTTGCGTTTTATCCAACATTTATATGCCAAACCTGTTACGGGCCATTGTTCCAGTGTGGCTGTGCTATCGGTACGTGCTGAACCCCAAACAGCTCCCGAACATGCCAAGCCCATTCTGCATTGTCACTGCACTGGTGGATCGCATCGACTTCTCGGCCCACAATCTGAAGGTAGTCCCGATGTGGACTCACTAAGGCGCTGTTTGTCGCTATTCGTATTATCTAGCTGTGATGAAGAACTGAATTGAAAGGCCTCTTGGGAAGGAATGGGAGGGCTAATTTTAGAGCATGAACAACACCTGGGCACGCTGCCGTGACAGACATAGGCCGCTCAAATGGAGGGATATTGTTGCTGTCTGTGGAAACCGTGAAGCTGGGCTACTTATCGCAATACGTGGCCGTTACGGTGGCACGGCGGGTTACTGGCTGCCCTGTGTGCAGCAGCTGCCTGTGCTGCCGGCCACCCCGCGTCGCCCGTGCGCCCCGGCTGACCTGTGTACAGCAGCTGCCTGTGCTGCCGGCCACCCCGCGTCGCCCGTGCGCCCCGGCTGACCTGTGTACAGCAGCTGCCTGTGCTGCCGGCAGCCTGACGCCGATATCCGGCTCTCGGGCAAGGTGACGTACGTAGGCACCAGCTCGATGGAGACCACCGTGGTGCTGGAGCAGCTCAGCGCTGGCCAGTGGCAGCAGGTGAGCTGGCCGCCGTCGCCCGCCGCCGCCACCGGCCGGCTGCGCTGCCCTCAGCGCTGCCTGCGACGGTAGCCGGCAATGACTCATGCTGGTGACCGGCCGGCCGCTGAGAGGCGTGGCAGTGCTCAGCCGGGAATGACGCCGGCAGTTTCGTAGAGAGAGCACAGGCAGAGGGAGGCAGGAACATCTCGATGGGAAATTTTTGTTACCATTTTGATCTACGCCATGGACGAAGAATATCAGCTGTTTTTCGGGCACTCAGGTGCTGGGGGCTCCTCCCTCTGAGCTGAGGCTCGTGCCGACCGGCCGCAGGTGACAAAGGCGGAGATGGTGATGGTGGCTCGGGACCCGCTCAACAAGGGCTCGGCCGTGGTCAACCCGTTGCTGGCCGAGACGCCAGAAGAGGTGGAGATGGTCAAACAAGGCAACGGTACGTCCGCTCCGGCCGGGCTGGCATGAAGGCCGGCAGGCACGGGCGCAGTGCTGGCGCGCCAGGGGCTATGTGCAGCGTTGACCGGTGACGAAAGGTCCGTGCACTGTTGCTCCGTGCGATGATCTCTGTTAGGCTTCTTCGTCCTGACTGGATGCTGTCACCCGATTGTCCAAGTACTTTTCTCTGCTGAAGCGTGACCTATCAGTACGCTGTGCGGCACACCCTCGTTCTGTGTACGTGTGCGCAGGGGCGACGGTTGCATTCGGGCCCGCCGCTGCGTCTCCAGTGTCTCACGGCGCCCGCGCCTGTCCATCGCTCCAGTGAATAAGCTGCGCAGAAAGCAGATGTCGGAACAGTCGCTGTTCAAGCTGCCGCCGACGCCGTCCGAGGTGGCGCTCATCCACCAGGTGTTCATCGACACGGTGGACCACGGCACGTTCCGGCAGCGGCGGCCCGACGACGCGCTCTTCATGAGCGAGGCTAAGCTGAAGAACCTCATCATCTGCCATCCGGAGGTCAGGCACCATCATGGGGACGCGTCGCGGAGGTGCTGCGGCCATTCGGGCTTGGTGAATTCTGGTGCGACAGCAGGATTGGCGGCTCATCAAGAATGAAAGTACAAACTGGTGAAATCGGGACATTCCCCGATGTCGGTTGAGTCCTGATGCTGTGGCTGGCATGAGAGCTCGACATAGGGTGCGAGTTGGCTGCATCCTGCTTTGACCCAGCTCAGTTGTCTGGAGACATATTCGTTTAAGATATGCCTTGCCAGACTGTTGTTACGTTACGAGTTACGTAGGGCGTTCTTCGGCTGTAGGCTGGTTTGGGTCGCAGCGTCGTGGCATAAATCAGCCGGCATGCTCATAACCACCACCTGTTCGGGAATTCTGTGTTACCGCGCTCAGCTGTTCACCGGCACCGAGGTGCCCGAGCCAAGCACGTACACTTAGTGCTGGCTTTGTGGATGTTTCAGCACCGGAATCGTTTTGGCCGAATCTTTGGCGGGTTTCTCATGCGTCAAGCCATCGAGCTGGCCTGGGCAAACGCCATGGTCACTAGGTTAGTACCCTGATAATGAGCTCCGAAAGCCTTGGCTTTGGCTGGCGCCCCTCCGGGGGACACTGGGCGATCAGGCAATATCCGTGTAGTGTGTATTCGAGCCGGTGTACGCACCGTGGGTTGACTCGATAGCTGGGCTGGGCCTGGCTCAGCCCAGCCCAGTTGTACTGTTGCACTCGCGCTGTCGTATCTGTCCAATTCAGCATGGAGTTTGGGGACATTTCGCTGGCACACCATGTGTCTAGAACTAGGATTTGTCTCTCCTATCGAATATTCTGCGTCACCAGATCGTCCATCTACATACACCGTCACCATCTCCGTTACTGTGGACAGTACGGCGCCATATCCCGTGCCGTATTCCTAAGAAACACCGGCCAAGCTATTCTGGTCCCTGCCAGCGCAAACAGCTGTTTCCATGGCGCATCAGTGTCGTCTCGATGAACTTCTCTCAGTCGCGTTATGTAATGCGTTTGGTATAGTTATACACGTTGGCGAACGTAGGGTTTATTGGTGATATGACGGACACATTTCAGTGATTATGCGGTTGTCTCCGGTGGTTGATAAAGATGGCTGCTTGCGCCGTCAATGTTCTTTCCTGATTTACGTTGATACGGCCACGACACCCTCATATTCGGTCGACCCGAACCTCTGGAGGCGAATGAGGCTGCCTGTGAATGTCTCGATGTGTGTGTGTGTGTGTGTCACCGTTTTCGTATGATGGTTGGCTTTTGATGTTGCGTAGCTGTCCGATGCCACCGTATTTTATTTCTGCGTTTGTTGAGAAATCGCGCGGGGCGGAGTTTCGGGACTATTTTTCATGCTTGCAACGTTTGCGAAATGCACGATGCGTTCAAGGAACCCCATAGTCAGCTAAAACGCCATTTGTGTAGCCTTTTCAGTTTCTTGATATTTAATGAGCAGCATGTTGGCCCGAAACACAGTGTAAGTTAACAAATGTCGTAGCCTGGTCTGTGCTAGTGTATTGATTTATGTCTATTGTATATATGCATTCATCTTGCGTCCATTGTCTGCCTGGAATCTTGTATTCTTGAACTGTTTTTATCTTTATAAACATGTTTGAAGGCATTGCTTTGCTCTGGTTGTTGGCTTTGCATGCTGCCGTAAAACTCGCCGCACGCCTTTCATGCCTCGATCAACCACGCGATCCTAAACACTTCATGCTGGTAACGTCGCAGCGATGAGCCGCTGTTGAATTGCTTCGGGTTCCAGTCCTATTTTCCAGATAGGTGAGGCGCGCGCGTAGAATTCCCGAGCCGGTGGTGGTGACCCGATGACTTGCGCTCTGACTGCCCTCCCGCCCCACCGCCAGAACCGCAACGTGTACGGTAAAATCTTCGGCGGATACCTGATGAGACAAGCGCTGGAACTGGCGTACGCCAGCTCGCTGATGTACATCAGTAGGTCAGTGGCCGACGGCGCTGGGCGCATTAGGCGGAGTACACTGCCATTGGATCAGGGGCCGTCAGCTCCGGTGCCGTCGGGCTGGCCAGCGGTCCTCAACTTGGCGTCACACCGGGCCGACAATGTTCAGACAATGCCAGTCTGTGTGTAATGACACAATGGAAAACACCCTCCACTGTCCAGCTGGGTGTCACGCTCTGAATTTTGCTATGCTGTTGACATGTACGGTTTTTTCAATTACTGCAGTACATTTTTGCAAAAGTAGAAAATATCGTCTTGACTACCCAAATTCAAAAACGTCCACCGTGAAGCTCTGTAGCTGTCTTCGGAGCTATTTTCAAATTGATTTCAAAGGAAATGTTATTGGAATAATTGGAGTTTCTTTGTCGTTCCCACTGACTCTAGATTAACAGGTGACAACTTGATGGGCATATGCGCGTGGCTTGCCACAGGACGCTGCGCTCATGGGCGGAACGTACTGCCATTTGGAGATGCTACTGCTTCTCCAACCTTTTTATAAAAAGTTAGCATTAGGTCCGTGGTGTTTTATGAAAAGCATGAACGCACAAATCCCATATGGGACATTTTTGGTGAAGTTCCGCTCCTGATCGCACCCCGCGCTCGGTCATCTGCCGCGTGTTACGATGACCTGACACCTTCAGCATGTGACACCACGTCGAGCTCCGCCTAACCGACGCTGCCTCCGACGCCGCCGCCTCCTGTCTCCGAACCTGGACGCCTGCTTACCCGCATGTTCCATCATGAACATGCGCTTACTGCTGAGGATGCCGTGCCATTGTCCGTGGCTTTCAGCTTGTATTGTTATAAGCGGCCTCCAGCCTGTACTGCGATAAGCATGTCCAACGTCCGCGCACGCTTCTTCGACGACCGGTGGCGTTGTATTGCGCCTGAGGCAGCTTTCTCTCTTTTGTTCGCTTCCGCTGTTTAAATTCTAAAACACATGTCAGTGCATGGTGGCCGATCGGTCACAGACTCGGTGCGTCAGCTGTTCCGGCCATCTCCTGATGACGCCCCCTGTCGTGAGAGTCGGCTGGTCTCGTCCGAGTGCGGTCGCTGTGGCAGCTTTTGGAGTGCCCCGGCAGTCGTTCTGTGCCGTCCGTGTGCGTCTCCACCGCAGTGCTTCAGCTGCGGGGGCGGCCAGTTCGCCCCGTCCTGGCTGTGTCCATGGTGTCCGCTGTGTGCCTCTCGTTCACGGATGCCAGTTTTTCATCTAGATAAGCCTGAACGCTACCTCCCCAGCCAGTACCTGCGCTCTGGCCCAGTGTAGCTCCCTGCTGCTGCCTGGATATCCAGACCGAGCTAGGCGGAGGCGGCCGACGGGCGCTCTGCCGCACACGGCGCCCACACCGTCCTTGCTGCTGGGATCCCGTCCACACGCACTCTCACACGGTCCAACAGACACCTGGCGGGATACTCGGTGCTTAGTAGGCGGGTTCGCTGTGGGGCGCGCGTGCGCGCGCGATGCTTGGTATGCCGCTCGGCGACCCGCACTGTAGCTGACCTGTATTCGTGTGTGTGCGCGCTTCTCTCCGTCCAGCGGCAGCCGGCCTCGCCTCACTCACGTTGACGACATCCTGTTTCGGAAACCGGTGGACGTGGGCTCGCTGCTGTATCTACTGTCGCGGGTGAGTGCACTCATTACTGCACCTCGGAGGTCGGGTGAGTGCACTTAGTACTGCACCTCGGAGGTCGGGTGAGTGCACTCAGTACTGCACCTCGTAGGTCGGGTGAGTGCACCAGTACTGCACTTCATAGATCGGGTTAGTGCACTCAGTACCGTACCTCGTAGGTCAGGTGAGTGCACTCAGTACTGCGCCTCGTGCGTCGTGTGGGGGCACTCAGCACTGCACCTCGTACGTCGGGTGGGGGCACTCAGTACTGCACCTCGTACGTCGGGTGAGTGCGACACTACTTGCTCTCTACCAGTCGTGTGTGGTCAGTCGTCTACCTGCTCTCTCGGTTGAGTGCAGTCACTCCTCTGCCCGCTCCCTCTGGTGAGTCCAATCATTCTTCTACCCGCTGTCTTTGGCGAGGGTAGCAACTCCTCTTCTTGATCCTCGAGGTGAATGCATTAAGTCTTCTGCATACTACTGTCGGTATGTGCAATCACTCATTTACCTGACCTCTCAAGCTGGTGCAGTGAGTTCTCCCCGCTCAGGTGAGTGCAGTCACTATGCCACCAGCTCTCTGTGGTGAGTGAAGCCACTCCTCTACCTGTCTCGGGTGAGTGCAGCCACCTGTCCGTCTGCTCTCTCAGGTGGGTGTTCTCTCTCTCTCTTTCTCCTCTGCCCGTTCTCTATGATGGATGCAGTCACTCCTCCGCCTGGTATATGGGACAAGTGAAGCGCAGTCGCTGCTCTACCTGCTTTCTTGGTTGAGTACAGTCTCTCCTCTACCCGTTCTCCCGGGAGAGTGCAATTACTCCTGCACCTACCTTACCGGGTGCTTGCAGTCACTGCCACGTGCTTCATGGGGTGAGTGTAGCCAGCCCTCCACCTCCTTCCCGAGCTAGATGCACCATGCTGTCTCCCTTGGTATCACAGGGCGCAAAGTATGCACAAATAAGTGTCCACCGTCCAGAATGTTTTTGTTGAAACTATACGAATGGTATGGGTGCGACGTGCAGCTTTTGTTCAATTTGTTTGCTATGAGATCGAAACACAAGCTAAATGCGCGGTTAAAAGTGTCTAAAAGCGTTGATACATATAGCTGAGTTAGTAAACTATTCACCTATTCCATGTACACACAGAGCGTGTCAAAGGTTTTTGTCTCAGGTTGACCGGGGTTTATTCCGGAAGTGACCGCGACTCGCCATGCACCTCGCCGCAACTCTCTGAGATTCCGCCCCCCCCCCCCGTCCGTTCCCGCCTGTTGGTCATGTGTGGGCACAGAGGGGCGGCGACACGGTCGGTCGGAGCGCTAACAGCTGCCGGCGGCGCCAGGTCGTCTACACGGAACACAACAACCTGCAGCTGTGCGTCTCGGCAGAGGTGGTGCACCCGCGGCTCGGCACGCGCGACCTCACCAACGTGTTCTACTTCACGTTCAGCGCCAAGGAGCCGGTGAAGGTGATCCTGCCGCAGACTTACCACGGTGAGGCCGGCCGGCGGCTGCAGTGCTGCCGTGGGGATGGCGATGGTGGGGTCATCTTCGTTTCAGGGGCGTGATGCACATCGTTAATGCCGGCCGTCGGAGACATGTTGCGGAGATGTTCTGAAGTGGTCCCCAACACAACCACAATTTAAATATGACGTGTGCTGTATTTTTGGTGCCAAATCGCAGCCGATCTCATTTGAAGTGACAAGTACATGCAGTACGCGCACGGTATGTGCTATGGATGTGTTTGCATGCTTTGTCTTCTGCTTCAGAGATGATGATGTTCCTGGACGGCCGACGGCACTACCAGGCGTTGATCGGCGAGAAGAAGTTCTACGGCCAGGCGGATACCGTGGAGGATGCGCACAGCGGCATGTAAAGCCATGCGACTCAGAGGGGGGGCGAGAAGGGCTCGGTCACAGGAGGCCCACCTCTGCTGTGTCTTGGCGAGCCCTCGACCGTTCGCCCTCGGACCAGCATGTCCCGACGCTTTAAATGACACGAAGAACTCCCGATCTTGCGCACCACGGCTTTCCTCGGCGGTGAGCCTGACCAGCAGTGCGAGGTGTTCACAGGGCGGGCTGGTGCGGACTGCCTGCCGTCTGCCGGGCACCAGCTACGTCAGCCGCCCCCCCCCCCCCCCGCGCGCCGCACGTACAGGACTCGCGGCTGAAGCGACGGCCGTCCGCCTGCTCCGGCTTGTCGGCAGACTCGGTGGACTCGGCGCTCTGTCGTCAGACCCGGTGCTCTGCCGGCGGACTCGGTGCTCTGTCGGCAGACTCGCCGCTCTGTCGACGGTCTCGGTGGACTCTTGCTCTGTCGACGGACTTGGCGGACTCGGCGCTCTGTCGACAGACCCGGCGCTTTGTTGGCAGACTCCGTGCTCTGTCGCCTGATCCGGTGGACTCGGTGCTCTGTCGACAGACCCGGTGCTCTGCCGGCAGACTCGGTGCTCTGTCGACGGTCTCGGTGGACCCTTGCTCTGTCGACGGACTCGGTGGACTCGGTGCTCTGTCGACAGACTCGGTGCTCTGTCGACGGACTCGGCGTTCCGTCGGCCGGCTAGTTTAAGGACCGCGCACGAGGCGTGGACGCGACTGAGACCTGGTCGCTTTACGGGTCTCGGAAGCCTTTTCTTTGGTTTCCCTTTCCGCTCCATTGCATTTCACAGTGACCTGATGCCTAATGCTAACGTCGGCAAGCTGGCAGCGTCTGCCGATGAGATCTGACCACATGGCGTGTGCATCCTCTAAACCCGTACTCGCGTCGCAGATCATCAATCTTAATGCCGTTCCCGGGCTGGTACTGGCTTGATGGTGTTTCTTTTGCTCCGTATTGACCCGGATCGAAAGAGTGCAGAACTGGAAGGCACACTGATGGAACCATTGCGTGTTGCGAGGAATATCCTCCATACTCTGTTGCCGTAGCAGGTTCGATCGTTACAGTTTAACCAACCAGGTTCCACTTTGTTTACTGTGTATTAGTTATTCACATCGTTTGCTGTGGCTAAAAAAAAAAGAAAAAAAGCATTTGTACCATACTGTCTGTACTGTCGACTACTCACCTAACCATATAACAATTTCGCTGCAACGTAACGCAGTGTAATGCAATGAAATGTCATTTATCCATTAACGTGTGGAAGTTGGCGGTCCAGTTATGCCACTAGCCACCGCGCGGGCTGGCCACAGTGCGGGTTGGCCACGGCGCAGGTTGGCTACAGCGCGGGCTGGCCACAGCGCGGTTGGCCACAGCGCGGTTGGCCACAGCGCGGATTGGCCACGGCGCGGTTTGGCCACAGCGCGGGATGCGTAAGATTTCGTAGGCCGAGCGCAAGCCCCATACTGACCGACATTTCGAACTTGTCAGAGCGGTCAGATGATGTCCCATCAGCTTGAGGTGGGCGCTGTCATAGCTTGTTTTTGCATGGGACGACACAGATTGCGTTTGAAGTCCACAAAGAGATGGCCGCTTCACACCCATGCGCGGGCCGAAAGTGTTACGATTTCTGAGCTTGAAGGAAATGGTTCCAACAGGTATACTGGCATCCCCATACCGCCCCGCGGCCAGGATTGATAACGGCCTGGCCGCCAGCCTCCGCTACCGGCTGATGGTTGGCCAGGGGCGTAGCTCCGCATGATATGTTGGGGGGGGGGGAGAGGTAAAAAATGACCGGTAAAACGCTAAATGTTACGCCACTAGCTGTAAGGCGCAGCGGGTACAAATGTGTCTTTGAAAATATTGTTGATCTTCCAGCACTGTTCGAATGATGAGCGTGGTCATCTTCACATCCGTTTGGATCATGCTGTCCTTTCGTATACTACTCACGGCCATGGGTGAAGCCTTCCTTTGGGCGGACAAGTGGCAAACGCGTGCTGTTCGGACCACAGGAAGTATTCGTGAGAGATGGTATATTTCACAGCTGTGTTTCGAACACAACACGCTCCCTTGGAGGTTGCGAGGGACTAAAAATAGACTAAGAGCTGGCCAACAATGGCTCAGTCTCCACACCTCCCATGGAGGCATCCGCCGGGCCAGTTCACGTCTTGGCACCCACACCTTACAACAGGGCGTGCCGTCTCCCGCCCGACGCCACCGGCGCCGCAAACACCGCTACAGCCACCCGGCACGCGGCTCCCCGACGCTCGGTAGCCAGCATTGCGCCGCGTCGGAGTTGTCAGCCACGGGGCGTTCCTCTACCCGAGCCGCGCGCGCGGCGGCGTGGTGATCACGTACGCGAGTACCGCCCCCGAAGCCCCGGTACGCAGCGTGGCAGCGCGCGGGCGGCGCAGTGGCCTGGCCGCGCTCCGCGGGGCCGCCGGCGCACGCCGCCCGCCGCCCGTAATCTCGCAGCACATCACCGTCACTCATGGCCTCCAAGTGCCTGACCAAAACGCCGCCCCAGAGCCAGACAACCACGTCAGAGAGCTTAATGCCAGCACCTCTGCCCTGATGATGTCTTGTCGTTTCAACCCGTGGAGGAGTTGACGGACACAGCAGCGGTCAAATTGCCAACATGCACATTCGGGATCCCACAACGGGCTACCGGCTGAGCGGTCCACGTCAGGCGCATTCAGGTACACTACCGCTCTTCTTTGGAGGTCTTCTCTTTGGAACCGTCAATCACTTCGCCTATCTCCACACCCGCCTACCTGGCCAGGCCAAGCCGCCAGACACCTCCTCCACCTCCAGACACTCCAGCGCGGAGCACGCCGTCGTCGCGGCGTCGACTCGCAATCACCGCTCCTTCTTCTGCTGGCCTCCGACGGGAGGGAAGCGCACCACACGCAGCTCGGCGCCGACACGCAATCACCGCTCCTTCTTCTGCTGGCCTCCGACGGGAGGGAAGCGTAACACACGCAGCTCGGCGCCGACACGCAATCACCGCTCCTTCTTCTGCTGGCCTCCGACGGGAGGGAAGCGCACCACACGCAGCTCGGCGCCGTAGTCGCACACGATGGCGTCGCCGACGGCTGTCATTTGGCGCACGAACACGGAGCTGTCCCGGTCGCCGAGCCGCACCAGCCGCACTGGCTCGCCCAGCTCCAGGTCCCACACCATCAGCGAACCCTGGGTCAGGCCAGCCGGGTCAGACCGCAGCTTAGGGGCCAGGCCAGCCGGGTCAGACAACAGTGAGCCCTGGGCCAGGTCAGCCAGGCCATACATCAGTGAGTCCTGGGTCAGGTCAGCTGGGTCAGTAATCAGCGAGCCCTGGGCCAGGTCAGCTGGGTCCGACATCAGCGAGCCTCGGGTCGGGTCAGCCAGGACAGACGTCAGCGAGCTCTGGGTCAGCTCAGCCAGATCAGACATCAGCGAGCCGTGGGTGGGGTTTGCATGGTCAGACATCGGCCACTCCTGGGTGAGGTCAGCAGGGTTAGACATCAGCAAGCCCTAGGCCAGGTCGGACAACAGCCGCTCCTGGGTCAGGTCAGCCGGGTCAGACAGCGAGCCCTGGGTCAGGTCAGCCAGGTCAGTTATCAGCAAGCCCTGGGTCAGTGTAACAGCGTTAAATAACACTGTCGGTCACAATGCGCCACAGCTCTGAAGACAAGCATAAAATATCCAACAAACAGCGCGTTCCGTCAAATGAAGCTGAAACTTACATCAACTTTAAATTGCGCTCTCCGTTACGTATGCTGTCGGAAGACCATTTAATTCAACCCATGCGTTGGTTTCATTAATCGCGTAAGAATCAAAATATCATGGTCAACTGAACTTGACCCATCTCCCGGGCTTACCATGTGCGATTTACGAGAGCATGAGCTGTTTGCAGGTTCGCCTTGTGAAGCGAGCAGCGGCGTGCACCAGCCACCGCAGTGGTATCAAACCAACAGGTGCCATCCTGTCCTCCGCCACCTCAAAGTTCGACATCGGGGCAAAACACGGCACCGGGCCACCGACCGAGCGTCGGCGGCGCGCCCAATCCCCGGTCGATCCCCGTCACCCGACGGTCTGGGGCCGGCGCGGGCCCGCCGCGCACCCCACCTGGCGAGACGTGACCAACAGGTTGGCCGTCAGCAGGATGACTTGGCTGCAGTAGGCGTGCGTCAGCTGGATGGTGCTGATCAGGTGGCCCTGGAAGCGCTCCCACACGCACAGCCGCTCGTCGCCGCCCGTGCTCAGGATGTACGAGGCGTTGTAGTTGAGTGACGTCACCGCGCCGTCGTGAGCTGGCACGCTGTACATGCAGAGGCCTGCGGCAGCGACGGCAGAGCGAGTGCTAGACGGAGCGCGGCAGCGCGGCCCCGGCCGCCACCACGGCATCAGTCAACACAAGGCAAAACCAACACGTCCAGTGAGCGAGACGCAACAAAAACCTATTCCACATGGGCAGGACCCGGAAGCATGCCATTCAGAGGCGCAGCATCGCAGGGGAGCTGCATGTGCGCACCGGAGAAGGGCCACCACACCAGCATGCGGCACCAGCACCAGCGTGTTGCCGGCGAAGTGCGCGCGCTCACCTGACGTCAAGTCCCAGACAGAGAGCGTGCCCTCGGCGCTGCCGCTGCCACCGGCGGCCGGCTCGGCGCGGCACCGGTCGACGAAGAGGGCGGTGACGGTGCCGTAGTGGCCGTGCAGTGTGTGCACGGCCGAGCCGTCCTCCAGCCGCGTCACCTGCCGGCGGCGGTGGCTCGTCACCAACCGACGCTGGGCGGCGCGCCGGCCGACACGCACCCCACGGCCCGCGCCAGCCCGGCCGAGCTGACTTCATCGACTGGAAATGTCCCGTCAACCCCAGCCCGCCATGGCGAGCATAACGACTGCTGACTTTCGGCGGCGCGGCCGGCGCGGCCGGCTCCGGGCGAAAGGCCGGCACTCACCCGCAGCGTGTGGTCGAGCCCGCCGGAGACGGCGCGGCCGGCTCCGGGCGAACGACCGGCACTCACCCGCAGCGTGTGGTCGAGCCCGCCGGATACGACGCGGCCAGCTCCGGGCGAACAGCCGGCACTCACCCGCAGCGTGTGGTCGAGCCCGCCGGAGACGGCGCGGCCGGCTCCGGGCGAAAGGTCGGCACTCACCCGCAGCGTGTGGTCGAGCCCGCCGGAGACGGCGCGGCCGGCTCCGGGCGAACGGTCGGCACTCACCCGCAGCGTGTGGTCGAGCCGCCGGAGACGGCGCGGCCGGCTCCGGGCGAACGGCCGGCACTCACCCGCAGCGTGTGGTCGAGCCCGCCGGAGACGACGCGGCCGGCTCCGGGCGAACGGCCGGCACTCACCCGCAGCGTGTGGTCGAGCCCGCCGGAGACGACGCGGCCGGCTCCGGGCGAACGGTCGGCACTCACCCGCAGCGTGTGGTCGAGCCCGCCGGAGACGACGCGGCCGGCCGAGCACTCGAGCACGGTGATGAGCTGCTGGTGGGCGCGCGCCGTATACAGTTCGGTCCAGCGCAGCTGCGTGGCCGCCTCCCAGCGCACGTCGTCCGCGCTGCTGTGCGCACCCGGCCTGCCCAGAGACGAGCCAGTCACACACGGCCCGCCAGAGGAACACCGCGACCGACAGCCGGCGCTGTGGGGTGAAGCAGATCTGGCCATTGGACATCTGGACCCACCACAAACACACAAAGACCAGACAGTGCAAACCTGGCCATCGAACATCTGGACCCACCACAAAGACAACACAGGCACAGACAGCGCAGATCTGGCCATGGGACATCTGGACCCACCACAAAGACAGCGCAGATCTGGCAGCGTGGTGGTACCGCCACAGCGTTAGTGCCTATACACGCAATGTCAGACGATGAGTTGCAGGGCATCATCACCATGAGAACGTAAAACGTGCCATGAGAAATAAACACATCATGAAAACGCAATGAGCGTACCCGTTTGTCAGGTGTCGGCCGTTGATAGCGACAGCTACTTTGATTTGACCTGCTTTTCCCGATCTCAGCACGGTTTATGATTTTCGATACGCAGCGATCCATAAAGTGGACAAACACTGACTATATTGACTCTGTGAAATGAACGTATTGAATGTTAATTGGTATATATATATATATATATATATATATATATACACACACACACACACGCACACGCACACGCATACGCACACACACACACACACACACACACACACACATATATATATATATATATATATATATATATATATATATATATATATATATATATATATATCTGACACAGCTGATGCCGTAGGGTCTCACCTGAGACAGCTGTAGTAGGACCAGTCGATGGGCACGCCGTGCTGCACCGCCTGTAGCGTCAGGATGTGGATGGTGCCGTTGAAGCGGGCCACCACTAGCCGCGAGTCGACCAGACGCACGTGCGTCACCGGCACGGCCACCTCGTCATGCACCAGCTGGGGACGGACGGCACGCCAGATGACGTCACCCGGACCCCGGCCGGCTGGCAGTGCGAGGCCGAGTGCATACGCACACAGCTCTAAACGAACAGCGTGACCAGGCAGGCCAACTAAACCAGGTGCTGGCGGGCCGTCAAACCTTGGGAACCCGGATTTCGCTCCAAACTTCACTTCGAATCTACACCAAAACTGAACTAAGGTTAAGCCATGGAAGCGTAAACCGCAGCAGTTGTTCCCCCGCAGAAGTCTTAGCAGAACGGCCGCGCCAACGAAGCACGCCGGCGCGGCCACCGTCCCAGAGCGCAGTCAGACCGCCACCAGCTGCCTCCGCCGGGGAGAACCCGTCTGGCGCGCCGGCAAGAACGAGCACGAGGCGTGGAGGCCGCCTCACCTTGAGCGCGCCGGTGGTCGCGTCCCACATTTCAACGGCACCGTCGCTGCAGCCAACGGCCAGCAGGCCCTGGCGGCAGTCCATGCACCAGATGGCGCCGCGCTCGGGCGCCGTGGTGGGGCGGTCGTCGTCGCACGCCGCGCCGGCCACCGCGCTGCCGGCGCTCCACACGCGCCGGTGGGTGCGCCGCGGCCGCGGCCCGTTCCCGGCGCCGGCCGCCGTCGGCTCCTCGGCCGGCGGACCGGCCGCCAGGAAGCGGGAGAAGTCGTACGCGCCGTCAGCGGTCGGCGGCCCGGCTGGAGCCGAGAAGGTGAGGTCGAGCGCCGGCCAGAGACCGTCGGCCGGCTGCGACAGCTGCGGCGTTGATAGTCGCTTGGCCAGCTGGTCCAGCGGCCGCTCGCCCTGACGGCCGACAGCAGCAGCGTCAGACACGCGACACGACCGCGGCTCGCCACCAATTGCACTGGCTCCAGGTACGGGTGCGCGACAGCTCTCAACCAATCGCTGCGGCTCAGGGCGGGGCACGAGACACTCTCCACCTAATGGCGGGGGTTAACGGCGGGGCACCAGACACTCTCCACTAATGGCGGCAGTCCAAGGCGGGGCACGAAACACTCCACCTAATGGCGGCGGTTCAAGGCGGGGCACGAGACACTCTCCACCTAATGGCGGCGGTTCAAGGTGGGGCACCAGACACTCTCCACTAATGGCGGCGGTCCAAGGCGGGGCACCAGACACTCTCCACCTAATGGCGGCGGTTCAAGGCGGGCCACGAGACACTCTCCCCTAAAGGCCGCGGTTCAAGGCGGGGCACGAGACACTCTCCCCTAATGGCGGTGGTTCAAGGCGGGGCACGAGGCTGCTATCAAACAATTGCGGCGATTCAGGGCCAGCGCACGAAGCACCGCGAAGCCAATCGCGGCCGTTTTCAAAGAGAACTCACAACAAAATAAGGGATCAAATGCAAACAACACGCACATCTATCGCTCAAATAAAAATCTGATCGATCTACGCCCGTCTCACTTCGTTCAGCATGCGTACATGAAGGATGGAACTTAGTTAAAAGCTGCAATGAAGCGCGGTGGATATTCGCAAGAAATGGCAATTCGACTTCTCCAAAATCATACGCAACTGAAATTCGGCGCGGTCCGATCAGCTGAGAAATCACACACACCCAAGCTGCGCCGAACCACTGGTAATGGAGAGAAGCAAACTAGCTGGCACGATCCCAACTGACCCGGCTGGGTGGTGATCCTCCGGAGCCGTAGTCGGAGTGTACGTCCTCATGGCTGGCGCGTGGACTCGCCTGCACCCCTCCCCTGTTGATGATCCTGCGGCAGTGTCATCAGTCAGCTCTAGCTCCGGCTCCAGCGCTACTGCGACGTACTGTGACTGGAACACCTCCACGGCTCAACGCAAACGACACACGAACAAGTACTCTTTGTAAAGTTGGTGAGCCTAGTCTTACTAGCGAGCGGAAAGTCTGATCAGATATGTAGTTGATGCAGATACCGGCGGCGATCCAAGCGTTACGAGCGCACCCGAATGCAACCACCGCCGAAACGATTCCTGAAAGCGACATCAGAACTGCGCTCTAGGCAGGCTGTTGTCTGAGATCCACACCACCGACCCGATCGTCAAGGAGCAGACGAGTCCCAAAAATACTTCGGGATATAATCACACACGCAACACAGAGACAACACATAAAAACGCAGGATAATTCTGATATAATCACACACACAACGCAGAGACAACACATAAATACGCATGATAATTCTATGTCGCAAAAAGCACGATTTCACGCAAAACATAACCACGCATGAGCACGCAGTCATGAATGGCACCGCAGGCACAGTGAGTGGGTGACCGGCCGGCTGTTCTCGCCAGCCGGTAGTGCGCGGTCGGCGGCGGCCGCGGCCGAGGCGCTCACCTGACGCAGTCGCCAGTGATGGCGTCCCAGACGCGGATCTGCCCGGCCAGGCAGCAGCTGGCCACCAGGCAGCCGTCCGTCTCCAGACACTCCACCTGCTGGGCGTGGCCGGCCAGCCGCAGCGGCAACGCCTCAAGCACCACCTGCTGGCGCTGGCCGTCGGCGCCGGCGCCATCCGAGCCCCATGACGAGCGCCACTCGGCGTAGTTAGCGCGAGCACACGCACCGATACAGCACCACCATCAGGTACACCTGTCGGGCGTACCGTCTGCTCAGCGCGCGAGCACACGCACCGATACAGCACCACCATCAGGTACACCTGTCGGGCGTACCGTCTGCTCAGCGCTCGAGCACACGCACCGATACAGCACCACCATCAGATACACCTGTCGGGCGCACCGTCTGCTCAGCGCTCGAGCGCACGCACCGATACAGCACCACCATCAGATACACCTGTCGGGCGCGCCGTCTGCCCAGGCGCGGCCAGATCAAATCCCTGACTCGCTCCAGATGCTCAGCGGTCCAGACTGAAGACTGACAGCTTGACACGTCGCAACACCACGCGGGACCGCCGAATCCGTACAAGTCTGTCGCCTGAGCCTGCGGGGCCACTCGACATGAATCACCCTCTCCGCGGACAAGCTCACTGGTATTTGGGGTTCTGCAGGATCATAGTTCAATCTTTTTGACATCTGTGATGACATTTGACCCGGCTGAACCTCACCACACACCAAGGTGAATGGAACCGTCACGTGACGCCGCTGCGCATCGCCGGTCATGCGACCATCGGCCTCGCCGGGCCACGACACAGTCTGCAAATCAATGGGATGGCTTGCTTTAGTGGTGTCCTCTGACTTACACAGACCTTCATATAATTGATGGCGGAAATGACCAACAAAAAGGGCGCTCCAAATCGTACCTGTTCCGTGTAAATACGCCCAATACGACAAGGGCATCAACTTTCCCGACCGGGAAGTTACCGCCAAATCGAATTATGACAGCCAAGAACGTATCGACATTGCTGCATTCCTAGAGTGCGGCTTTGTCCACTCCCGATGCGTGTTTATTCGGAGAGGGGAATTTTTTTCGATACCACCTAAGGCATGACTCGGCATCATCATGACAGTCTGGCCCTGGCCGCATCCCGAGCTTCGTTCAGAAGTGGGGGAGGGATGGGACATCGCCCTACGCAGCGCCGCCTAATGGTCGCCTAATGGCTCGGACTCCCGTGCGCCGTATGTTGGCCCCGTTGCCGACTTTTGATATCCCCCAGTACATGCTGCGACTGACAAAACACGGGACGCTCAGCTTCAGGCTAGGGTAATGTCTCGTCTAACCACGACTGGCCGATTTCGATGAACACGAGTGATGAAGCGGGACCACTCACGAACAAAAACGTCCCTGACTCAAACCATGCATTCGTGCGCAGATCACTGATGCCGACAGAGCGCAGCTCGTTACAGATTAGTCCGGAGTCGGCGACACTCACGATGAAGGCGATGGATGGCAGGGCCAGTAGCAGCATCAGGAACAGCTCGAACGGTGAGGACGGCACGTAGGCCGAGTCGGAGCTGCGGCTGGGGTACTGCGACGGCTGCCCCGTCTCGTCAATGTCTGGGGACAGGCGCGCATGGCCAGTGCTGCAGTCGCACGCAACACTACCTCCGTGCTGACCAGTCATACTGTTGACAGCGCCACTATCTGGTTACGAACAGCTGGTAGACCAAGCAACGCTGTGAGGACTGCCGCTGCCTGGGTCGAATTTGTAATGCATACGATTTAACTAGTCAAGATTGCTTCCGTTCTTATTAGTTTCTGACGATTATTAACGCAACTATCACGAAAATAATCATCACTACAGTAGGGTAGATCAATACCTCGTACGATAAGACGTCCAACGCGTCTGCAAATTCCAATATGCGTTTTGCAATACTACCTCCAGAAAGCCGCAGATCATACTCAAAGCTCATTGCCGACTTATTAGCCCCAGAGTCAAGCGAATCAGGTCGGCAACATATGATTTCACCACTTACAAGATTTAATGCTGAAAGCTATTGTCGTTACAGAACGGTCAATTGCTAGCAAATGAAAAAAATAATGCGGAAAAGTACGATATCAGCTTTTGCTGGCCACTACTTGTTACGAGTTTGCCGAATCGCTCAAGTCAACACTTCTTGAGTTCTACCTGGAGACGTCCCACATGCGCTCTTTTGTCTATAAACACTTGGCAAGGACCACATAGTAGTGATGGGGCCAAGTTTCCCTAAATGCATGAGACCGTTGAATGTTTTTTTGTTTTGTTTGACATGCCGATGTGCAAGTGACCTCAAATCTGCGGCTTGCTGAGGCCGCGCCAAGAACGTTATAATTAACAAAGCGCAAATACAAAGTGAGAGCTGAGAGCAAGAGACTCAAGTTCCCATGCTTTTCACCGAAGTGGATTTCCCCCTCTATCCTAGAAGTGGCCACCAGGGAGCGACAAAACAAGAGCCGAGGCGTTAGTAGTGCAGGTGCCGTGCACACCGAACCCCGGTCCCCTCGGCCGCGCCGCCACATACCGGCTATGTCGAGCTGGCCAAGAGTCTGCGCGATGCGGTCCACCACGCGGTCCGAGACCTCGGCGTCGCGTGCCTGCCGCGCCTGCAGCGCCTCTTGCGGCGGCACGGCCAGACTGGTGTACACTGGCGGCAGCACGGTAACGTAGCCGTGGCGCGCCGACACGTTATAGGCACGCAGCAGCGAAAGCCAGTGGAAGGCGTGCAGCCGGTGCCAGACGGCCGGGTCGCGGTGGCGCAGGCGGGTCAGGTCGTCCTCGCTGGCGGCCGGCTCGCCGGGCGACAGCAGCGCCGCCAGCGGGCCGCCGCCGCCGGCCGCCGGCGCCGCGTCGCTCTGGTTGAGCGGCGGCGGCGCGGCCAGCCCCGGCAGCTGTTGCACCAGACCGCCGTTATAGGCGAGCAGCACCATCCAGACGACGAGCCCGGCAGAGAACAGGCGCTGGATGACGCGCGAGCGCGCCCACAGGTAGAAGAGGGACAGCCGGCGCGGCAGCTTTCCCAGCAGGCCGTCCGGCGTGTACACGGAGTTGACCACGCTGGAGGGACGGTGGTGCGGCTCGCACAGCGCGCCCGTCTGTCGGCACAGGCGGCGCGCGCGGCCATCAGCGGCGCGCCGAGTCACGGGCCGCGACACGGCGGACCGGACCGGACCGGTGCGGACACGGTAAGGCGTACCCCACCCTTGCACCCCAAATCATGGTTTCACGCAAAGGCTGCTGGAGGTGAGCATACTCGGGCCTGGTGCAAATCACGTATTTTTTGCAGCCCCACACTTCTGTGAATAAGATGAGCGTATCCTTTGCATATTACGATCATCCGAGCTACTGCACACTTCTTTTGTAGCCCCTGCACTTCCCTGAATAAAACGAATGAACCGCCTACGACTTACGCTTCCGCTATCGCCATTAAAGCCGCTACCTGCCATCACCCCTGTGGAATGTGACGCCGCTGGCCACCCGGATCAGACTCCCCGATCACACACCTGGGACTGAGATCGCTGCATCTGGACGCCACCAGCGCCGATCGGGAACCGCAGCCGCAGGTCGGTGTAACTGGAGCCCTCGGCGGCGCTGGCGGCGGCTGGCAGCGCCGCCTGCAGGCTCGTGTCGATGCTCAGCGTGGCGGCGAAGAAGCCCAGCTGCAGGAAGAAGTCGCAGCACATGCCGACCACGGCCAGCATGCAGAACTCCTGGATCAGCGGGATGAACGTGAGAATGCCGATCGTCAGGATGGTGATCTCCAGGAAGAGGTTCTTGGTGATGTTCCAGCCCTGACGGCTGAGGCCCTGCGCGATCCGGATGCGCGGGTTCAGGTCACGCGCCGTGTTCGACACCGACTCGGTGATGACCATGACGTTCTCGAAACCGACCACCACCACCAGGTACGGGAACAGCTCGCGACTGTTCAGTGTCTGCTGCAGGCCGTGGTAGATCAGGATGCCGGACGACATCATTAGCGTGGCGAACACGGTCACCAGCGCGCTCACTGACATGGCCAGCTTGGCCTTGACCGACTCCATCTTGCGCACCGAGAAGTATATGTAGATGAAGAGAATGACGTAGATAAGCGCCACGGGCAGCAGCTCGTAGACGCTGGTGCGCGCCGGAAAGAAGATGTGAACATGGTCCGAAGTGATGTTGACGTTCTCTGCGGCATGTAGTGGGTACAGCTCTAGCAGGCGCGTACGCAGCTGGGACAGCAGCCTGCAACAGTCCCGAATATGGTGAATTTACTTACATAATTTATGACCAAATTGAATGTCATTTATTCTAAAATTTACTAATATGATTATTATGGACAGTAAAGGCTAAAAAACTTGTAGGTTTACAGCCCCCATTTTCACCTGAATCGACCGCTTTCCAAAATGGGGTGGCACAAAACATTTATCTTCACTCATCTGCCATCCAAACGCAAAAAGGCCCAAGTGCTCGCTTGCCTTATGGCATTTGGGACTTTTCACCTTTGGATGGCAGTTCCGTCATAAGGCATAAGGCAAGTGATGTTGACGGCAAGGCAAGTTCCATAAGGCAAGCGAGCACTTGGGCCTTTTTGCGTTTGGATGGCACATGAGTGAAGATAAATGTTTTGTGCCACCCCATTCTGGAAAGCGGTCGATTCAGATTCAGGACCAATTCAGCGGTCGGTCACACACACACACAAAATATATATATATATATATATATATATATTATAATATATATATTATATATATATACTCTCTCTCTCTCTCTCTCTCCTTCTCCCCTCCCTCTCCCTCTCTCCCTCTCCTCTCCCCTCCTCCCTCTCCCCTCCCCTCTCCCCTCTCCCCTCTCCCTCTCTCTCCCTCTCCCTCTCCCTCCCCTCCCTCTCCCTCTCCCTCTCCTCCCCCCTCCCCCCTCCCTCTCCCCTCTCCCTCCCCTCTCCCTCCCCTCTCCCCCTCCCTCCTCTTCCCTCTCTCTCTCTCTCTCTCTCTCTCTCCTCTCTCTCTCTCTCTCTCTCTCTCTCTCTCTCTCTCTCTCTCTCTGTCTCTCTACGTAAACCGACAACTGACTCACTGCACATCTTCCATTATGCAGTGGTTCAAGTACCTTTGGAACGCTCAATGAACTATTTTGATTTCCACGGAATACCTATTTTCTGCTCCTGGCAATCGCTCCTCAGGCAAGTCATTGTAACTGCATCAGCTAGACTGCTAGTTGTAATATAATAGAGCGGTGGTTGCAATGTTCATCCGCGTCGCGAGATTCCTCATAGTGCGTGACTTACTGAGGGTTATTCCTTTTGAGAACGATGGTTACAGCGTAGGTAAGAAACCTCTGCCGTTTGTAGATTCGCTTAAATGCTGTTTCCTTAGCAGGTACACCAAACAGCAGATTGGAGATAGTAGTCTTGTAGAATATTTCTTTCTGCGGACAGTACCAAACACATTGGTGCCACTGAACGCTACAGCTGCTTAGTTCCACTGCCGACGGGTTTCTTTCCTACCGAGCGGCGGCAGCTATTACTAAATGTGCTGTTCATGGTAATTTGAAGAACAGAAAGCTATTTCAATGCAGCAAAAACATCACGCAAACACTCCCCTGGGTCCACACCCTCCAGCACAGCCCCCACAACGCTGCCTACAGCAACGCCGAGCACCGCAATGGGGGACCATCAAACTGCCACGAACCTGTCCAGCGACCTGCCGAACAGGTGGGCGGCCGCCCCGCCTCGCGGACCTGGACGACGGCTGGCGCCGGCCCTCGCGCCGCCTCACCTGCTGGCGCACCACCGTCTCGATGATGTTGTCGTCCTGCATGAAGCGGGCGCGGCTGTTCTTCCAGAGCACGGCCGGCGACAGGATGAGGCAGTTGTAGCGCGGGAAGTGTGTCTCCAGCAGCGCCGGGCTGCGGTACAGCGGCTCCTCGGCGCGAAAGCACTCCTCCAACATGGAGGCGTTGCTGGCGGAGGGGCACACAGCTCGCATCGGACCACCATGGTCGTCCGGCCACCTCGCAGAAGCGAGGCGTGCCTGAGCGTGCACCCGAGGCGGGGCGGCAGCGGTGCCGGCCTCCCGAGGCGGCAGCGGCGCCGGCCTCTCGAGGCGGCAGCGGCGCCGGCCTCTCGAGGCGGCAGCGGTGCCAGCCCCCCGGGGTAACAACGGAGCCGGCCTCTCGGGGCGGCAGCGATGCCGGCCTCTCGGGGCGGCAGAGGCGCCAGCCTCTCGAGGCGCACGCCGGCATGCATTCTACGCGACGAAAAAGGGCGAGCTGTCGTGTCAGGTTTTGAGGTCGCGGGATCGATAAACGGCGTCGAAACCCCGTCCGCCATCTAATGAAGATCTGGCAATGCCAGCGCAAATCCAAAACCCAGAATGGGTACAAACTGCTTGCCCCATGTGTACACTTACCCAACTACAAATCTATTTCGTTCTATAATACATCTGCTCCACCTACAGCAGTCCTCCACTTATTTGCATCCATTCGAGAAAGCCCGTTTGCGACACAGCCCCTCAAAATTCTGCATGTCCCGACCAGTTTACAGATAGTCGACCAGCACCCACCCGTCCTGGAAGTTACTGATGGTCTCGGTGAGGGCGAACACGTGAGAGAGAGGCGCGCGGTAGGCGTCGGTCAGGATCATGTCCCCCTGCCATGGGGTGACGGCGGCACGCACCACAACCTGGCAACACGCGTGCAGTGCTGTATCAATCGCGGGAACGAGCCCGGCACACGTGTGCGGATGTCGGCAGCCACAACACTTACATGAAAAGGGACCTTAACTTGAAACAATACACATAATCCGCGGTAGTGACGTAAACCGTTTTGCTTTCTTCTTGTTCCATTACACTAGTGCACCAGCCGACAACAGGTCAGGCACAACGCAAGTTACCAATTCACGTGAGGCATTGAAGCCTCGCGTCCAATACCGTATCCAAGAATGACATTGGAAGCTTGTACCATACATGGTGTCGGACCAAATAAGGTATTAGTATCCATGTATCACATTAGTGTGGTAAGTCATACTCGTGACATGGAAAATAAGACACGGAACGGCGAGCGTCCAAGACACCGAGCACATATCACAATATGCAATATACATATGCAGTATGGTTGTCAAAATGGCAAGATCGCATGCGAGACTTCTGCAGTGACGTCGTCTGCAGTCGCCCAGCTGACACGGCCGGTCTCTTCACCTGCTGAATGTACACGGTGGGAGGCTCCCGGAACCATATGGGCGCCGTCTGACTCGACTTTGGGGCAGCGGAGGCCGACTGCGACGTCCGAAACTCCTGCGGAGTGTTGCTAGGCAGGTGCATGTTGACCACGGGGATGCTGCCGACACAGGTTATGTTCAGATTTTCCACATGAAAAAGGGTCAAATGACATGAAAAAAATAACAAAAAAGTAGAATTGGGTGAATTCATAACTGTTTTTGGCATCTGAGGGTGAAGTAATTGCAATTTCACTACAAGTCCTGTGAATGAATGGAAGGCCCATGCCATACAACTTCATGACCACATACATAGTGAGCCTTCCCAATACTTTTGAAGTTTTTGAGTTACAAGACTGATCTGTCTTAACACTTGCAATCATACAGATGTTTCAACCAGCAAGATGTCTGTGAGTAGTTTGGACCTTACTCACACAACCAGCACCATACCCGTATTAGCAGCCATGCCAACAAATCCACATACTACAATCCAGTATATACCAGCCACATACCAGCACACAGATATGGGTACCATACTTCTAAGAAACCAAGCCCCTCATTGCCATAACCTGTTCAAGGAACATGGGGAATAAACCATTTATGGCTACCCCAGACCCATAGATACATGACTTCAACAGCACCACACACACAGCTACAGTTTTATTACATAGTCACCCACCTGCAGATGATGGCAATGGTCAGCACTGCCGAGCTGAGCAGCTTTGGATGTGAGGCTGCAAACAGCCCATAGGCATAGTATAGCTGCGCCACTCTGCCTGGCAGTCCGGCGGTGCTGGCATCCTCTGCTGATGGCGGCATCAGCTCCACAGCACTGTTCCACCCTGCAAAGGACAGCATAGCATGGGTCATGACATGCTTTTAGCTGGTTCGTTATGCCAATAAAACATGGAGAACAAGGTGAGAGCATTACACAACTTCACAGCAACAGAAAACCTGTGCACCCAATCTACTGAGCAATCATATGCTACAGTAAAGAACTCCATGATGGTGAACAGCATTTTATACACTTAAAAGAAAGACCATGTTCCAAATTTGCATGCCTCATACTTAACCCATGTTGTGCAGTACAGATCCCATATGTCTATTTACATATGAACTGATTTTATACAGAATAACAATTGTGTGCATGAATGCAGTGATTATCCAATGAACTGACCAAACCTGGGTCAACCACAACCCTATCACACACCCTCCACACACCCATCAAAAGATTCCCTGACTTTGATCTGCTACAGGTCAGTGACCTTACATGATACATCTAAATTTTGTATACCACATGATCTGCTGTTAAATTGCATACAGCTATGCACATGCAGTTTGGGGACCATTCTGGCAAAACCCTTTGAGGGTGTGTGTGAAAAATTGCCCTCTCTAGGCACATCTTTAAGGTCCTGCACAGCAGCAAGAGGCTGCTGAGCAAACAGATATTTCTACAACAAACAAATGTCACAGAAAATGGCAGCTACCAAGAGGTGTATAAATGGCCCAAAACAATTACGCTGATGCATGATTAAGCCATATGCCACTAAAATAAAGCCCATACCTTTATATCATTCTAGGTTCACATCTATAGCACAACTAGACAGGTTATCTAACTTTTGTAATCAATCCCACTTGTGGGAGCACATTCTTGTCATTGAGGTAGAGATGAGGTTATGTGGACTACACCAGCCCACCTGCCAAACTCCATCAAACCACTTACCTATTGGACCACAACTGGGAAAAAAATGTGAAAAAATGCCTCAAGGACTATCTTGACAATTGTTACAGCAGTTCAGATCTGGATGGCCGATTGAAGGACCAAGAACCGTGAGAAACGGGTTTCCATTCTATTCGTAAGAAGTGTTTTTAATCTCTGACATCTTACATGGAACTAAAAAAAATATCCGTAAATCCAACCCGGCTCTAATCAAACGGAGAACGATCAATTCCGAACATTCTTCTTTCAGTGATCACTATTCCACTCCCAACACCCAAACACCGCATCTAACCATCAGTCCCAATATCTCACCAGCTAGCCAACAGCGCACATCTTTTGTAAGCGTCACTTTCGTCACAAAAAGGTCAATCGCCAAAGAAGTCTGCTAGCAAATTAAAAATTTTAGGCTTTTCGAAGCCTGGACACCATGGAACTGCATGTGAGTAATTTGAAATTGTGGAATAAAACAATGTAGATAAATTTTGTGTGGTACAGCTCGGCATACATCGTAATGCTTTTTTATTTTTATCTAAAATGTTCATGAATGGCTCTTCAATCGTAAATGTTAAACCATTAAGCAACCGTTGAAAACCCATGAGCTTTTCGTTGCACAAGTGTTTGAGAACCACCGACACAATTTAATCGGAGCTCACTATCATGGAAGTAAACTGATTGTCAGTAAGCTCCTTTCTGAATTAAGCAAAACTAATTTTTTATTTTTTGCTGGGTATGGAAACGCAAAAGTTTCTCTTATCCCGGTTGGAACCACTTGTTAACCTCGCAGACCAGTATGCCTGTATATTGTTCACTACTATCGTTGAGTCAACTGTTTTGATATTTTGTGTGTACCATTTTGCGCTTTGCGCGAATCTCGATGAATTTACGTTCGTTAGTATACGTGAATGAGTAAATCTGTGCTGGCTGTGGGGTTGATGGGGCCTGTCATTTCATGTTCTGTGTTGCGTCTATAGGATGAAGCATGTAGACTGGCTGACGCTTTTCCTTTGCGATGCGCTTGTATTTTTCATCAGGCAATGAGCATGATGGTGAAATTGATAAGAAAAGAATCGGTTTGACGCGTCTATGAGCAGCTCGTACTTTGTGTACCTGACACGCCTTTTTAGAGGTAGGTGCCTTTGTATTTGGGAACTCCGATTTTGCCTTATTTGTTGTAGATATAAAATATTTACATCAGGCAAAAATAAGTGAAACTACAGTTGCTGGATACACATGGTTGTTGGATGTTAACACTTAAGTGACTTTGAGGAGACATGCCATGCGACTGAGGAAACAGTAGCAGTTGTTCAGCTAAGATATAAACAGCTTGTGAGAGGATTTGGTGTAATATCTGGCAGCTTAGCATGCCCACTGATGATGTGGTTCACTGTAACTCACTGTATTTCAGGATTTCTCAGGCATTGATTTAAGCTCTCAGGACATGCACCAAATGACTATCTCCTGTTTGTTGTTTAAGTCTTGTTCCTACTTAAAGCATGTATCTTTGTTAGGCATGTGTCTGCTATACCACATGATATGGAAATAGGGCATGCCAATATGCAGGTTTGTATCATTCTCTCACAGCCAGTTTCAGGATAGGATAAGAGTCATTTTGTTCTCAGGGACATTTTTTAGCCTTAAGGTGCTTTATCTAATACCACACTGTTGGCATAATGTTTGGTGTTGCAAAATGAAAAGGAATGTCAGGCTAGCCTCTATGTGTTGTTCAGCCATTGGTGGCAGGACACCACTAATAGAACACCTGAGAAGCCTGCTGTGTTTTGATTTGTAGCTGTCCTAAGATGTTGTGAGGGGGTGCACTTTTTTCTATGCCGTGCCGAGCCAGAGGCATATTTTTAAGTCATAAGCCAAATAAGACCAAGTGAATTGCCATATAAATCACTGCTGGACTGTGGAGCTGTGGGACCTATAAGCCATGTGGCCTAAAGCCAGCACTTTTGGGAAGCTATCACTATGTCCATCAGATCAAGCCTGGAACATGTCACTAGTCAAAAACTTTATTGGAAAAATATTACCTTTAAATTTGATATAGGATTCATTTTAATCCATTGCTTATCTGGCCTTTCTGTCAATTCCTACTGTCTTGCTAGTCACACTCACGGCCTCTTAACAGCTTCCCGTAATGTCCTTGTAGCTTTTTTGTGGAAATAATTGTTGATCAGTCTTATTTGTTTTCTAACTGCTATTTCCCTGCAGCAGTTTTTTCAATATTTTTTTGTCTATTTGCTTTCCAAATCTGTAGAGGCAGGCATTGCTCCTGTTAGTGTCACTGTCATGTTAAGGATGGGCAGGCTAAGGAAAATGCAATGCATTTGACTATTATATTGTTTGACATGATCCATGTATAAACTGGTCATAGGAAACTTATTCCATTCTTAAGAAAAATGTTTGGTAGTGCAAGGAATCACATCAAACCTCACCAGCATAGTGTTGATGCAGATGTTGGGCAAAATTGGGCAAAATGTCTTGGGCAGGGCTTCAAAATGAATGGGAATAAGGCATTTTCATTAGACTGTTTATGATGTCATAGCTGTTTTCTGAACTGACATGTTATATTTCAAGTTGTGCCATGTTGCAGGCCTTCGGAAAAGTGGTTTGAATGTTTAGAACAAGGAGTAGAGACTATATTTATGCTACTAGAGAAAAATCCATCAAATCCATTTGTCTACATTGCCAGTATACACCAGCAGCATTGTTTAGCAAGGATGAGTGCACACCTTTTTTACCCAGCTGTTAAACAGAAGCCAACTAAGAGGTGGTTTTAGATATTTAGGCTTACAAATCTCAGTCATTGGGAGCATTACACAAAACTTGAAAGATGTGCCCCAACTCAGCTTAGCTGCAGATCACTGTAAATATAATCACAACACTAAAATTTAGGTGTTTTATTGTGGTCCCTGCACTCAGTATCATGATAGGAGAGGCTGGGTGTGAGAACATGACCCATAATTTGGAACTTAAGATGAACACTAATATTACATGGACAAACCTCATAGTAGGTATGGATCGCCCACTTGTAAGGGTACTGCTGTGCAACTGTGGATTACATTGTGTTTAATGTGATCCATTGAAACTGGACTTAAGCTATGCCTTTTTCTTCCATATAGAATGCAATCAGCCATGACCTCATCAGGTCTCAGACCTCATCTGACAGCATAACCTCAGCCATTAATGTCAAAATGACTAGGTCTTGACCAAGCTGCAGTCTTTAAGTTTGGGTGCTTTTGTGCAAACTCCACTGCAAAATCTGGTCTCCTGATCAATTTAAGTTTGGCTTTCTGTAGGTGACTCATGTTTTCCCATTAAGTACCCTGGGAACCCAGTCATGTCCGGGCTCATGCTATCTCCTTGTAGTTTAAGTTCATAGTCTAGGTCATTTAGATGGGGTCCTCAGGTCCCCTGCCTGCTCCCCACTACAAAACGTAGGAGAAAATCTGATGACGCCCCAGCATATCTACCAGAGGTGGTGGTGTTGGGGCCCAGGCCCTTAAGAGACCCTGTCCATTTTGAGATTCTGTAAGAGTATAACCATCTAATGAGCATTATGCAATTTGCAGGAAGTCTTTGGCAGCCTGCCATCTTAAGTATATTTAGCTTCTTTGGGTTTTGATTGCACTGGGAATGCATCCTCTGTCTGGACTGAAGCAAATTTTATTTTCTAAATTTTATCATTTTGTTTTGGTTGTGTTTTGGGTCACTGGGCTTCATGGATCATGCACTCATTGACTTTTGCATTGTCATCCCACCACTACCTTCAGGCCTCTTTGCTGCTGGCACCTCAGTAACCATTATGGGTTGTGACCATACAGTGCTGACATTGGATAGGGGACTGTACCAGCATTACTTGCAGTACCAAGCCCTTCTACATTATGTAAATGCTTATGTTATTTTGACCCTCTGGGTCCCCAGGCAGCCAACAGCCAGCTTTGGCTTTCAGGGCGCCCATGTCATCTGCGGTCACGACGGTCGTTACAGGTAGTATGTTTGTCATAAGTCCCTTCGGAACACTGTGGGGATATATTTTTGTCCTCAGGTTTTTGGCACGCCTCGGCAGCCTCTGGACCTGCAGATCGCTTCCGATCCGATCCGAAGATCTTGTGATCTCTTCCTAAGTGTCCGGGCCATTTCGGATGGCTGTATGCTCTACCGATGGGGAATATGCCATCTTGGGGGCACTGTCTTCACTTGACCTTGTTAAAGGAAGGAACTTATTATTGTGAGCGAGTTGACACGCATTATCGATGCTCTAAGTGCCGGAATGGTACTACTTGCATGAACCAACAGTGACACATTGTTGGTGTCAATAAATGCATATACAAAAATCGTCCAGGACAGGAAAATGTCTTCTCATGAGCTATGCTGCCTGATTTGTCACATTGTCAACAATTTTCAGGGTGTGTTAAGGATATTCTCGGCTGCAGGCTTCCCACTGTACATTACAAGCCGTCCAGGACATTGGCATGGGTTATGATTTATGATGGGAAACAGGAACCGCCCCTCAGTAAATTACCAAAAGACCTTGAGAGTGTCACCACCCAAGTTGCTGCCTTCTACAGACGATGTAGCCCATCACCCTGTACTGGTTTACATTGAATGCGTTTGACCAAATGCGAGCTGAAGTTCTCCGTGTCAGGGTAGTTGCAAGACTGGTCATGTTGCTCGCCTGCTGCAATTTAGAAATCAGCAATTGAGAAGGAGTCAGCAAATTGTGGAGCAGGGAATCTACTTGATCTAGAATCGGGATCTGTTAGTGGCTGTTTTGCTCAGACAGGTGTGTGAGATTATGAAATTACAAAAATTCAATGGGGATAGGCAAACGACCGATGTGAGAAATTATGTCGCGACTGTGCGTATCACGTAGGGGCAGACTATCGCGCTCCCCTTGCATGACAGTTTCCTGTACTGGCTGTAAGACGCTCTCGTGCGATCCATTCAGGCTGAAGCCGTGTACGCAGAGACATACGTGCGTGTGTGTTAGCATGAATGCATGGTATGTTTACTGGATTCTGTTGCATTTACCCTGCGCTGTACTACAACATGGTGGTGAATATTTAAAGTGCGTTAATGAGCGCGGTATTGTTTTCGCGTCTGGATAAGGCCCGGTGGCAGGACGCCTTGCATTGCGTGGTGATCGAATCCTTTGTCATCACGGCCGTGTCGTGTCGTGCCACGTCACGTCACGTCACGTCACGTCACGTCACGTCACGTCACGTCACGTCATGCCATGCCATGCCATGCCATGCCATGCCATGCCATGCCATGTCATTCACAAGTCGCGCGGCCGTGTGGCTGTCTCATTCCTTAGCAGCTGGCGGTGGGTCGTCCTGCGTTGCGAAACTCACGACTGGTGGCACGGACAGTGCGCCGGTCCGGCACGCAACTTGTATTGGATTGCCTCCCAAAACCTGGCGCTGGCTACTGGTCGGGCATGTAACTTGTATTGGATTGTCTCCCAAACCTGGCACTGGTCACCGGTTGGGCACGCAACTTGTATTGGATTGTCTCCCAAACCCGGTACTGGCCACCGGTCGGACATGTAACTTGCATTGGATTGCCTCCAAAACCCGGCACTGGCCACCGGTCGGACATGTAACTTGCATTGGATTGCCTCCAAAACCAGGTACTGGCCTTTCAACCACGTGAGAGGTACTGTCACTCGACTTTCTTACCTTTTCCCTGACTAAAGATTTGATCACATACGATATCTTGTATTATTGCTGTGTCAATATTCTGGTTAGGCCATACGGTTTATGAAGCTGTGTTCTAACGGAATCTGTAGCACATGGCAGGCTGCTACCGTGGCTCTTCAGCTCCATTGGAGTGCCATGGCTAGTTAGCGTTCAGACCTATGCAAGGCTCTGCGCTTTATTGGCCGCCGTGGGATGGTGCGGCTGTTGCCATGGTGACCGCTATGCAGACGGACTCAGTTCGGCTGGGGCCCCGGCCCGGCCATGTTTGCACGGCGTGCCGGGCGGCGCCCGCTCGAGCCGCGCCGTTCCGGACGCCCCTGGACTGGGGTCGGAGGTGGCCGGCTCGCTAGCTCGTGCCCAGAGGAGGGGCAGTAACGCTGCGGTGACGCAGGAGCCGAGCGCAAGGTCGTGCTAACTCCGGAAGCTGGCGCTGGCTGCTGTCGCTTGCCTGTATGGACGTAGGGCTAGATCAACGCCCAGTGGCTTGGCGATAATATCGGGCCGTTTAGTTGAGATGATAAATTGTAATGGGCCGATCGCATTGGCCATGCATAGACTCCATTATCGTGGCGGGTGTCCTGGGCGAGTATAGATACGGTTCGACCGTTCACCTTGGCGGCCCTTTATGAAACAAGCTTCTTACCAGGGGCCTGTCCCGAATAGCCGACCTGTCATTATTTTGCCTCATGGTTTATTTATTGGTGCTCGTTTATATTTCGTTGGCCTAAAGAGAAAACCCTCTGCACGACGTGCCGTTTGCCCGATAAGGCCGCCGCGCGGCAGATTTGGAAACATTGCGGTCGTAGGCCTGCTATTTGACTTTAAATAAATGACGCTTATTATGGCGTGTAATGAATGTAGACGTTGATTTATTGCGTTCACTTTGTATGGTTGCAAATGTTTTACTCGTGATTCCAACGCCCATCGCGCATTGACGCCCATCTGACTGAACCTCTTACACTATTGGGAGTCAGGAAGAGTGAAAATGGTCATCGCGCCACGGGAGCAATATTTGTCAAGCGATCAGCATAGAACAATATAGGTGAAGCTCCAGCTGATCGCCCCGTGTGGCGTGGTTACCTGCGTGTACCGACCTGGCCCGTCCCTTGCGAGCCCGGCACGGTAACACGCTGCTCACGTCAGTCAGTCACGTGCCCGCCCCGCTCGGCCCCTGCCGCGGCGGCGGCGGCGGCGGGCCCCAGCGCGTGTGCCGCCCACCTGGCGGGGGTGGCGCGCTATTGACCCGGCGTCCGCTAATTGGCCGGCGCCCGCCTGCCGCCGCCCTCGCGCGTCGACGCGTCGGCGCGCCCTTCCGCCTGCCCCCCGCTCGCCGTGAGTCAGCGCCCGTCACCGTGGCCGTCGACGCCGCCAACGCCAGTGCGACATCGATTGGCGGAAGCGTGCGATGGCGGAGATGAGCGGCCAGTGCCCTGGCTGGCCGGGTAGAGGGCGCAGTGGCGCGGCACCGCGGCGACACGGCCACGCTGAGGTTGGCGCTGCTGCCGACAGATGGCGGCGCCGGATGCCAGGAGCCGCGTGCCGATGATGGAGGTGAACCCGCACGTCATGTGCGTGCTGTGCGGGGGCTACTTCATCGACGCCACGACTATCATCGAATGTTTGCACTCGTGTGAGTACACATCCGCTGTGCAATACCAACTGATCAAGACCATGTATTTGTATTTCTTGTGTTTACCATTATCTTTGCTGAGGTCAGGTAAGTCAGTCTGTGGAAGGAGGCATGTTGAGAATGTTAGCACGTACACATTATTATGCCTCACGCCAATCTGGTTTTTGATCAGTGACACACGGCGCGCACCTCATGGTTCTATGTACTCTCCGTGCCCATCCTGATCACTAATGGACTTTGAAACATCGGCGCAGCCTGGGTGTTCGATTTTATGTGAAGGGAACCCTGCAGTCTGATGCAGTTGTGTGTGCTTGGCCCTGTTGTGATTCTGTGCGTAAAAATAGTTTTGTGCATTAGACTAGTCTATCCACGAGATGTCAAGACACTTGTGGGCCTGCTTCGCCGGCGCAATGCAAAACGTGGTAACACCTACCGTTAGAAGAGTCAGTTTGACAAGATGGGCGTGGAAAGCCGAAGCGGCGTAGACAGTGGGCGGCGGTGGGACCTAGAATGGGGTTCGGCGCCCCCACCAGAGCACCGGTGGTAAGACTCGGGCTGGGGTTCGGCGCCCCCACCAGAGCACCGGTGGTAAGACTCGGGCTGGGGTTCGGCGCCCTCACCAGATCACCGGCGGTGAGACTTGGGCTGGGGTTCGGCGCCCTCACCAGATCACCGGCGGTGAGACTTGGGCTGGGGTTCGGCGCCCTCACCAGAGCACATCTCCGGCGTGGCCGCCGAGCCCGCATGTCCTCTGACGCGCCGCCCGCCGCCCGCAGTCTGCCGGAAGTGCATCGTGACATACCTGGAGTCGTCGCGCTTCTGTCCGATCTGCGACGTGCAGGTGCACAAGACCAAGCCTCTGCTGAGCATCCGGCCGGACGCCACGCTGCAGGACATCGTCTACAAGCTGGTGCCGGGCCTCTACAGAGGTGAGCCAGCTGAGGGCGGCGGCGCGGAGTGGTGCGGCTGCACCAGGCCGAGGTAAGGTCTCGCACGCCCCTGAAGCCGGCGCCGAGAGGGCAGCGGCCACGTCTCGCTTTCTGTGGACCGGGAGACCGGCGACAAGTCTGGGGTGAAGGGACCGCACTGTGTGGTCCGCTTGCGACGCGCGGTTTTCACTATCGCGGCGGCCTTTTGCTTCAGTCTCGATAACAACGATCGATACGGGTCTGTGCGCCCTGTTCTGTTAGCTGTGGTGCCTGCTAGTGCGCAGTGCCCCTGCTTTAAGTGACGGTTGCTTCGTGGACAGAACAAAGCGAGATGTGTTTTTAAGGTGACTTGGACTTTTGTTTTCCTGAACCAGGCCGTTTGGAGTCATTGTTCCCACAGCAGATTGTCAAGCGGGGCGGTTGCCATCGACGCATTAATGCCGCTTAGCTGTTATATGGTATGATCCTTAGTTTGGGCGGAAACCCCACAAAAGATGGTATGCAGTGGTTTACGGTTTTTTCTACCAATACGCGGAAATATATCATTTTGTGGCATGATAACATGTCGCGCTACATCCCATTCCGCCAAAAAGGGGACGATCTAGCCCGACTGTCCAGTCCCAACTGCAGCCAACCCGACTAAACCAACCCCGGCTGACTTGACCCAGCCCAGCCGTCGTCCAACGGCCGGTACCCAGCCCGGCCTCGCGCGACCTGGCCGGCCGGAGCTGTACCCCCCCCCCCTCCCCTCCCCTCCCCGGGCCGCCCTGAAATCGCCTCTGTGCGCGCGCCGCAGACGAGATGCGACGGCGGCGCGAGTTCTACGCTGCGCGGCCGGCTGGTGAGCTGTACCCCCCCCCCCCCCCCCGGGCCGCCCTGACATCGCCTCTGTGCGCGCGCCGCAGACGAGATGCGACGGCGACGCGAGTTCTACGCCGCGCGGCCGGCTGGTGAGCTGCCCTGTGAGCGGGGCGAGGCGCGCGGCGAGGAGCGGCGCGCCGTGTTCGCGCCCGACGAGCTGCTCGTGGTACGGCTGCAGTACTGCGCCGGCCCGCCCGGCCCGGCCCAGGTACGCACTGGAACGGCGACGGCCCGCTGCACCGGCGGATGTGACCCTGGTGGGGGTGATGGGTGATTAGGCCTGTCGTTGCTCGCATATGCCCGTCAGATGGTGGCGAAACGATCTTGCCACGAACAAAATGGATGCGCTTTACGGACAGGATCAATTAGGGAGACATTCTATCTGTACGTCCGGTTCTGGGGATTGTGTCGGCTCGTCGACCCTTCTCTGATTGTCATGGCTGTATGTGTGCGTGTTTGGCACAACCCCGGTCGTGTTTGTCTCTGTCCAGAGTTTTGTCATGGACACCAGTGTTTGTTGTTTGTCGCGATCGTCTGTGTCCGGCGTCCTTCCAGGTCCCGTTGTGTGCGTTCGCGACTTCTCGCGTTTCAGCCCCGCCATCGCGGCGGCGGGCAGCGCAATAGACCGCCTGGCTGACCGACAACTGTTGAATACGTCGCTAAACCCCAATTCATATGATTGTTGGAGCACGTTCATCGGTCTGGAAGCTAATGCGATGCGGCAAAAAATCGTCTCCCAAATGGCGAGCGAGATTTGGCTGCTCGAGGTAAAGGTTGTACGTGGCGCGATTTCGATAGGCACTCCTCGTAGGAATCGATTGATGGCGCATTTCGCTTCGGTGGCACCACAGATCCAGCCCAAAATACGGCGTTCGGGGTTCCCAGACATTGATACGGCGAGCGAATGTTCTGAAAGCCTTGTCGGCGAAGCTGAAAGCCTCTGCAGTCCTTACACCTATGTGCAGTGTGGGAGCGATTACGCCTTAGTGATAGTGCCTTGATTGCACGGTTAAGTCGATAAGGGTTATGTCGGCAAGGGTTAAGTCGACAGCATTACTCCGGAAGACAAAGTGGTCTGTTCACGCCTGACGGAAACCAAGCACGGTCAATTCGATTACGTTTCATGAGGGGCTCTGAAGTTTGGCACGTTATTGGGTGCTGCTAGCTCCATAATCACCGGGTTATCGCCGCCTACCATGCATTTGTGCCTACAGGTGCCCGACAGGAATGTCGAAAGTAGCCAGTAAAATGCCAGGGGCAGGTCCGTGCAGCAGCGCTGAGTCAGGGAGGACACGGCTACTTGAGGGCTGCCAGCGGACGCGGTCCTGCCGGGCGGGCCGCGACTGCAGATCTGGTATAGTCTGACTCCGCGCCTAAGTCCCATGGCAATAGGACTTCAGCACGGGACGGACTGCCGTTAGCTGCTCCCACTTAAGATAGTACGACTGCTTAAGCCGCAGCACGCGTTCGGGTCCCATCAGCCAGCAGCGTTCTTCAGGGTCCAGCGATCTGCAACACTGGGCCGATTTCCACCCAACTGAAGCTCGGGCTGGGCTCCATTAGACCGGGGCAGTTGTGGACTCCCTGTAAGGCTCAGTGGAATTGCAGTGACGGGCTGAATCACATTACACTGCAGCACGAATCGAGATCCCATTGGACCTCAGCATGTCGATCTTTCGAGTCTACATGCATGGCCTGGGTCTTTTGGACTGCAGCAAGGGTCTGGGCTGCAGCAGACGGCGGCCTGCCGGGCATGATGCCGGCCCGGTGCGGGCCTGGACACCACTCCAGGGTCGGCCGGGGTCCGACACGTAATCACATGCCGCGGAGGGGGACCGGCGAGGAGCGTGTGGTCCGCGGGGCGCGAAGGTTAAGCCACCGCTGCCCCGCTGCACCAGCTGCCGTCGGCCCGGCATGTGACAGTCAGTATTCAGTGTGGTGGCTGCAGACCTTGGCACAAGCCGCGGCTGCAGTTAGGCATTACGTTACCCAAAATAGCCCGGACGCGGGTCTTTTTATAAGGCATGGCCTCTCACTGTTGATTGCCTTCTTCCTGTGCCGTGACGCTAGCCGTCCTCATTCGTCGTAATTGGCGTGAATTTCTCCGCTTCCTCCCAAAGTGTTATGCTGATTAACGACTTAATGTGCAGCCGCATGGACAACACAGGCCAAGATTAACGACTTGATGTGCAGCCACATGGACAACACAGGCCAACATTATTTTTTTATACCGAGCTGGAATGTTGGAGCCTTTCAAGGGGCATGAGTGTGAACAAAAAAGAGTTACTTGCCCCATCGATATTGCACGATATCGCATCGCACAAGAAGTACGGTACAGAGAACCTCTAGCGCATTACCAATAGAAGGTGGGCGCGAAATGGCCTTAGTAGTTAGCGCGCTCTAAAATCCTAATAATCATGCCAAAAGAAGGTAATCCCAAATAGCGTATGATGTATACCTACGTGTGTGGGAAAGAGAACATTTCGTTTTTAATGCCCTCGAAACAAATGATGATGCATCGCGTCCTCGTCTATTGATTAATCGCATTGCTCATATTCATTTGCAGCTTAATCGGCCTCGGGCACGCTCGCTCCGGCCGTTCAGTCGGCTGTTGTCATGGCTCTGAGCGTGGCTGCCGGCCGGTCCATGTTTTGGCCGTTCCACGCCACAGCGGCCGTGATAGATGCGGTCTAATTCGCCTGACATGTGTTACACGTCGTGAAGCCACACAATTTGGCATTATTGTCACCTGTCTGGCGATGCATTCCGCACACCGTGTCGAGACTTCAGGGCCAGTGCGATGTCTGGCCCCTTCACACCCGGCGAAGCGTGACGCCTGCACACAGTGCTGCCGTCCTCGGCCAGGTGCTCTGTACACCGCGTTGCCCGGGGCCATAAAAACGCGGCGCGGCACGGCGCGTCGTCGCGTGTAACTCTGCTGAGCGCTGCCGTCTGCAGTCGACTTATGAGCGGTCAGACTACGGCGGCAGCCGTGACTCAGCTGCGGCCACCCACACGGAAGCTGAGCGGACACCAACTGAGCCACGTCAGCTTCCCCCCTCCCCGCCCCAGCCCTGATAGGGTGTGGGAGGTGTCTGTGGTGTTCGCTGTGCGGCGTGTAGCGGTCTGTTCCACCGCGATACCTGCACAGACGCGCGTGTTTTGTCTCTCCCCTCACGCACAGTACGCTGTGCTGAGGATGTGGCGTCTCTGTAGTTAACGCACCAGCACATGTGGTGCCAATGCTGCTTCTGTCCAGTCCTCGCACAGTGCCGCGTCGGACTGTCCGTTCAGACGCGGCACCCGTTCACCACGTGGCACGTGGCGCGGCAGGTGCGGTACCTGCGCTGTCCGGCGGCCGTCACCGTGGCGCACCTGCAGCACATGATCAGCTGTAAACACGAGCTGCCGGCCGGCCGGCGCGTGCACGTGCTGGCGCGCGGGGAAGTTCTCACACCCGACCTGATGCTGCTCGACGTGGCTTACCTGCACTGCTGGAGACGGGTACGGCCCCCGGCGCGCTCCGTCCGGTCCGTTCGGATGGGTGGTGTTAAGACTGCCCACATTCTAACCAGTAAATAATTGGTATTTGACACATATTTCCGAACCCATCCTTTAGACGGATGTTACTTAAAGATAGTGTTACGTAAGTTGCTCAGTGCATTTGCGAGGAACATTCTTCACATAGATAAGACAGTAGGAATAGCCTTATTCCTCGGAGAAAGACCAGGACAATGGAGATATAGATATGTTACTATTTCGTCAAGATACCTTTATCGAAACAGTAACAGAAATGGTTTCAAAATTGCATGCCGATGATCCTACTCGATCTTCAGTATTTTTTTTTAAACAGCAAGCCACGGCTTATACAGGACACCAACATCCAGGGGATTGAACAAAGAGTGATTGCCGGCCATTACCACGATACAGTGCCTGCCTGAGAATTAGAATAAGCGAACATCGTGTATGTGCATTCAATTCAAGAATTAAAGTAAATAGGCATCACGCTTCACTCAAACATGCAAGTGAGTTGAAATAAATAGATATCACACATCACGCATCAATTGTACATGCAAGCGATTTCACTTGAGCAGGCATGGCACACAAGCGTCAGGCATCACTTACACATGTAAACGATTTGAGGCCCGCACATCACACAGGAAGGCACATATTACGTTCGCATAATCGGCCATGATGAGCCCTGTATGTTAAGATTTGGTCAGCGACTTTTTAGAAGAGAATATTCACTTATTTTCCTGTCTGGGTGGCCCTGTGCCCTTTAGATGACTTTGAGCTCTGAAAGCGTCATAAGGTCCATACCTTCCTTGATTTCAGCCTGAGCGTGTTTTTCCAAAAAAGCCCACCAAAAGGGGTATTCCCTGTTTTGTTTTTAGCGTCTCGCAGGTGTTCATTATACCTGAAACGAAAAGGGCGCATGGACTCCCCGATTTAGACTATGTCCGTCCCATGTTTTTCACACAGTCTACACTTGATTAAAAAAACACGTTTGTTTATGTGCAAAACCCTTGAAACTCAGAACTGCACAAATGACATCTAATGCCACCCGGGCACTTAGGCTTCGAAATGGAAGATTTCACCAGACTTTTTTAGCCTCACGTCGTTCTTCCAAGCTATGCGCACGCGCACTTTTGATTTTTCAACAATGTGTTTTATTTTCGAAAGCAAGTGCTCATCTATGTAAGGAAGCGTTAAGAATCCGTCTTCCGATAGGACGTGTTTCCGTCTCCTACCACCCATTCCCCACGCGCCCTACACTTTTTTTACTTCTTCCAGCATTCTACCTAAAATTCGCGGAGAATATCCATTATCCAACAGCAAAGCCCATATTTTGTTTATGCTCTTTCATTCCTCTCCACTACTTGATGAGTTGTTTTGAGCCCTGTGAAACATGTTACGAATTATGTTGTGCTTAGTGGAAGCTGGATGTGTAGATTCGCAGTGCAGAATTATACCAGAGTTGGTAGACTTGGTAAAGAGCTCCCTTTCTAACGTTGTGCGGTTGTTTTCCACTGTCGCTAGCGAATCCAAATAGGGATCCCTTTTCCGCCCTTGTGTGCTCCATCGTGAAAGCTAGATTTGGATGCTGGTTGTTCATTAACTCTAAAAACTCTTCGAGGGCACGCTGTCCGTGCGTCCATACCCCAGCATAATCATCGATGCATCTGGCTGAGAAAGTTGGTTTTAATGGGCCGGGGGCCAGGTCCTTCGTTTTAAATTGGTCTAAAAATATGCGCACCAGGGGAGGAGCGCATGGGTTCCCCATTGCTATTCCCAATTTTTGTGGTTGAAGTCACCTCCGAACGAGAAAACATGATCCTGGAGACACCATTTTAAAGGATCGCACATATTCTCTTTTGATAGACCGAAACCATCAATGTCATGGAATTGTTTGTCTACCTTGGCTTTCACGGCAACGATAGCCTCGTTGATTGTTATATTGCCATATAGATTGATAACACCTACACTGAAGAAAATGTCGCCTTCTGGTAATCCTTCTGCCCGCGAATGATTATAAGCCTATTTTTAAAAAGTCTGGTGTGCCGCAGATGAGTGGGAACAAACGTCAAGAGTTGGTCAGTGTTTTCTCTCAAAGACACGAAGTTTTTCTGTAGGACCACCGCACGCAGACATAACAGGCGTAAGGGGCCCTGCAGGTTTGTGGTCTTTAGGCAATCCATAGAATACAGGCCTTCTGCTGTGTCCAGGTGTGAAATCTTGGATGGTTTTGTCCGAAGGGTTTCCGCTAACTGTGCTCTTGAGTGTTATTTTTGTTTTGGCCTCTACCAGAGGGACTGGGTTTAGATTTCCAGGCATCGGTAAGCACTTCCTGGAACCTTCCAGTAGTAAAGTAGAAGTCAGCCTACAGAAATTGAAGGATGACGTACTTGTACTGCGCACATTCAAACACCGTGAAATAGGCAAACTAAATGTCACTGCAGGTAAGCGGAACTTTAGCACGGACCTTGGCAAAAATGACGATATCATATTTAACACGTGCCCACGTGGCCGGCTAAACACCTTTCGCTCGGGTGAGAGGTCAGTTTGACCCGCTGAGATCTCAGGAACTAAGAGAGCTACTAGATGCACCAAATTCACAGTGTGTATTGACCTATACGTGAACTCACTTAGGCCAAACTTTGAGGTTCCTAGGTCATGACTTTTGGGTCAAATCAGGTCAAACAAGGTCAAATGTCAGGTTGGTCTCCAAAGTGCTCACAGAACCTAGAAAACTTTCCAAGCACAAGGTCACATGCTCAGTTAAAGTCAGTGACCTTTTTTGATCTTTTGAAGGTCATGCTGACCAAAATTGTACAAGACTGCTCTGAGTGTTGCATTTGGATAAGCGACAAAGATTATGCTAGGCAGTATATTTAAAAAAACAACATGTTGACCTGGGTCATTTCAGGTCAGTGACCTATTCTGGCCTCTAAAAAGTCCATGGAAGATGTATAAGACGGCTCCTGCTATCAATACATTCGAAATGAGCACCAGAAACTATCCCATACAGCAAGCCCTAGAGTAATAAAACAGGCTGGTTTTGACCTTGGTCTGGCATCTATACCTGACCTTAGGTCAGCGTAATTTGCTCATTCAATATTTGTGTTCCCTAAGAAAGCATCTCAGAGATGTATGGCTTCATCAAACACTCCGTTGTTGCATCAGACTGAACGATTCCTCAGAAATTGACTGCTGAAACCATGGCATGATTTTGACCTGCTATAGGTCAGCAACCTTAGAAGGTGCACGTAAATTTTTGACGCCAAACGATCCGCTGTTCAATTGTCTACACCTGTGCTTTGGCGCGGCTGCGTCGCGCCGTTCGGGAATAATTCTGGAAAAACCTTCGGTTCTCAATTTGACCCTCCACCCGAACGCGCGTCAAATGGAGCGATAAGTGGAAGGGTTTTGTAATCTTAGATAGGCCAACTTATGTAACAAGGCTTAGGCTATACTTGACGACAGCGACAGCTGTGAAAAACTGAATAGGTACCCAGACCCTCAGGTAGAGGTTAAAACAAAGCGAACACCAAAGAGCACAGATGGCGGGAAACCGGACAAAACCATCCCAGGTTTCACACCTGGACACGGTAGAACGCCTGTATTCTATGGGTTGCTTAAAGATCACAAACCTGCAGTGCCCCTTAGGCCTGTCATGTCTGCGTGCGGTGGTCCTACAGGAAAACAAACACCCACTCATCTGTGGGACACCACAGACTTTTGAAAAAGGCTTCTAATCAATCAGGCAGAACAATTACCAGAGGACATTTTTTCAGTGTAGATGCTGTCAAGTTATGTGACAGTATACCAGTCAATGGGGCTATCGCTGCAATGAAAGCTAAGGTAGACGAACATTTACATGGAAGTGATGCTTTCGGTCTATCAAGAGAGGATATGTGCGGTCTTTTAGAACAGTGTCCCCGGGAGCATGTTTTCTCGTTCGGGGATGACTTCTACTGACAACGATTGGCAATGGCACTGGGGAACCCATGCGTTCCTCCTCCGGTACTAATATCTTTGGACAAAACTGAAACGAAGGACCTGGCCGTCAGCCCATTAAAACCAACTTTCCTAGCTAAATACATTGATGATTGTGCTGGGGTATGGACGCACGGACAGCGTGCCCTTGAAGAGTTTTTAGAGGAGTGGGTGGTAGGAGGCTGAAACACGTCCTATCGGAAGACGGATCCTTAACGCTTCCTTACATAGATGAACATCTGCTTTGGAAAATCAAAAACGTTGTTCAAAAATCAAAACTACGCGTGCGCATAACTCGGAAGAACGACATGAGGCTTAAATCTCTTAAAGATCTTAAAGATCTTTAAGCAAAGAGTTTAGTGAAATCTTCCATCTCTAAGCCTAAGTGCTGGGGTGGCATTAGTTGTCATTTATGCAGTTCTGGGTTTCAAGCGTTTTGCACACAAACAAACGTGGTTTTCGGAATCCAGTATAGACTGTGTGAAAAACATAGGACGGACATAGTCTATGTCGGGAGTCCATGCGCTCTGTTCGTTTGAGATATAATATACACCTGCGAGACGCTAAAAACAAAACAGGGAATACCTCTTTTGGTGGCCTTTTTTGGCAAAACACGCTCAGGGAATGTATGGGAAATCGAGGAGGGTATGGACGCTATGCCCCTTTCAGAGCTCCAAGTCATCTACAGAGCAGCAGGACTACCCAGACAGGAAAACAAGGGACTCTCTTCTTCTAAAAAGTCGTTGACCAAATCTTAACATACAGGGGCCATCATGGCCGATTATGCGAACGTGATATGTGCGAGCTTCGAATCGCTTACATGTGTAGGTGATGCCTGACGCTTGTGTGCGATGTCTGCTCAATTGAAATCGCTTGCATGTACAATTGATGCGTGATGTGTGACGCCTGGTTAGTTCAACTCGCATGTTTGAATGGAGCGTGATACCTATTTGCTTGAATTCGTTTACATGTACACGTATGTTCGCGCATTCCAATTCTGAGATAGGCACTTTTTGGTGGTAATGGCTGGCAATCACTCTTTGTTTGGTCCCCTGAATGTTGGTAACCAGAAAAAAACTGTGGCCTGCTGTTAAAAAGCCTGAAAAAATCGAGTAGGATCATCGGCAGGCAATTTTGAATTCACTTCTGCTATTGTTTGGACAAAGGCATGTTGCCGAAATATCAGCCCAACCATATCTCCATTCTCCTGGTTTTTCCCCGGGAAATAAAGTATGGTTTTCCATGCCACTTGTATTTATGTATTTACTTATGAATGCAACATCCGGGCGTGACCGCCATCGCGTCGGGTCGAGTCGACGACGGCGGGCGACGCCGCTGCTCCCCGCTCAGTGGGCAGCCGCCGCGCCGCCCGGTCTGACCGAAACCGGGCGCTGCCGTCCGCAGGTGGGGCCGCTGCAGCTCTATTACCGCATCGTGGCCGTGCCGGTGAAGCGCTCGCTCGCCGGAGCAGAGCTGGAGCCGGAGCCGGTCATGGCCGCAGCCGTCCCAGCCGCTGGTTCCGTCGCTCCCGCCGCTCCCGCCGCTCCCGCCGCCGTTCCCGTCGCTCCCGCCGCCGTTCCCGTCGCTCCCGTCGCTCCCGCCGCCGCTCCCGCCGCTCCCGCCGCCACTCCCGCCGCCACTGCCGACGCGGTCGTTTCCGACCAGTACGGCAAGCCGGAAGTGGACGCGCTGCCCAACGGTGAAGACGCGCTGCGACCGGTGGCCCCGTCGGCTCCGGCTGCGGCAGCGCCCGCCCCAGCGCCCGTCCCAGCGCCCGCCCCAGCGCCCGCCCCAGCGCCCGCCGCAGCACCGGCCCCGGCCAGCGACCCGCCCGCGTCCGACGCTAAGGAGGAGCCGGCCGCGGCGGCGGCGACGGCGGCTGTGGCTGACAAGCCGGAACCAGCCGCCAGCCAGCCGGAGTCGCCGTCGGTACAGCCGGCGCCGCGCGCTGAGAAGCGGCCCGAGCCAGGCGCCCAGTGCAAGGAGGTGCAGCTGCACATCAGCGAGACGGGCGAGATGAGCTTCTGGAACGGGCCGGCCGCCTCGGTCGGCGCCGTGGACATCCTGCAGCAGGCGTGCAGCATCCTGGACTCGCTGGAGACGGACGAGGCGCCGCCGCCCGCCGTGACGGCCGCTGGCAACGGACAGCTGCCGCCTCGGCCCAAGGTGCCCATCAAGGACAGCAACAAGAACGAGATCCTGCCGCCGCCGCTGCCGGAGCCGAAGCCGGCGCGGCCGGCGGACGAACTGGGTCAGCGGCGGCCAGGCAAGGAGGCAGCGGCGCGACAGCGGCCGTCGCGGCCCGACGACAGCCGTAAGCGCTCGTCACCGGTGGGTTACAAGACGCTCAAGACGCCGCCCAAGTCGTGGAACCCGCAGCTGCCGCGCTCGTACGTCGGCGCCGGTCAGAAGACGAGCGACGGCGTGCGGACCGTGTCGCCGATCGCGCCCAAGCCGCCGCGCTTCTTCAAGATGCGCCGCACGTCGGTAGCTAACACGCCAGCGGTGGATGCGGCCCGGACGCCGCTGCTGATGCGTGTGGAGCCGGCTGGCCTGCCGCCAGCTATCTGGGGAGACCAGCTGCTGTCGGCTGGGCCTCTCATCTATCCACACCTGTACGCCACACAGCCGCTGCCGCTGCTGCCGGCCGTCTCCATGTTCGGGCCGCCGCCGGCACACTCGGGTGTGTCTCAGCTCACGTACACAAGCGCGCCGGGCTCGTTCTCGCCGCTGCTGGCCGTGCCGCGCCCGCCGCCCGCGCAGCACCACTCGCTGCAGCGCCCTTTGAAAAGTACAAGTGCCAACGGCGCGCAGAAGGCGACGGCGCTGCTACCGGCGGCCGCCGGTCGGCCCATGTCGGCGGCGGCGGTGCCAGCCGTCCCGGCGCCCGCCGCCGGCCGGCAGCGGCCGCACATCCCGTGCTCGGTGCCGAGCTCTCGGCCTCTGACGGCATTTCTGCCGCAGCACCCCGTGGCCGGGTCGCCGGCGGCGCTCGGCCTGTACGCGGCCGGTCGACCGCAGGCGAATGGCGAGTCGCGGCCGGCCGGCTCCCGGCGCGACGAGCCCGGCGGCCGGCACGAGCCGCGCTGCGACGGCTCGCCGTCCGGTCATCGGACCAAGCCGCCACGACCGCCGGCGGGAGGCGAACGCGGCCCGCCGCCGCCCCCGCCGCCGCCGCCGCCCCCGCCTCCGCCGCCGGCCGGCCTCAAGGCCAGGTCAGGACCGCTGATCGAGGTCAAGACCGGCGCGGAGGCACGGCCGCCAGCCACGGCCTCGCTGCAGCCGCCGCCGGCGTCAGCGTCGGCGACCAGCACACCGAAGACGACGAGCGTGTCGCACAGCTGAGGAGACCAGGAGCTGGGCTCGCACCCCACACACTCTGCGAACTTGTTGTTTTGTTGATCGTGACCCATGGTGATTGCCGAGTGCCTGAAACGTATTGTAGTCGCTTTAGCAGTTGGCGAGACGTCGGTAGCAGTCGGTTTTGTATTTAGCTGCGTCGGCGGACGTGTCGGCCTGGCCGCCGTTTCCGGCGAAAGTAGTGTGCTGCGTTGGCCTCCGGCGTCGGTAGCTGGTAGTGCGAGCCGGTCGCGGCGGCTCGGTGTTCAGTTGTCTGAATACTGTCCGCCCAGTGCCGGCCGAGGTCTGGCGAGCGAGCCCGTGAGGTGTCGACATTGCCGACATCGGAAACCCATCTGTGACCGAGAGTACCTGTAGCCAGTGTCGTGTATGGTATGATGGCTTACATAAGTGCCCTTGTGAACCAAGTTTTTCAAACGTCGCTCGGGAGGTTCGCCCGCTCTGAGCGTCGAACCCGTGACCTTCGCATAACGCACCACCGTGCACGGCATAGCCGCTCCGTGAGTCGCCCATCAGCAGTTTTCGCACGCACCTCGTTCTGTCTTGTCTCGCATGCAGGGTAAAGCTTGCTGAAAAGTGCAATGTTTTGTTATTTAGCTGGTCGAACTAACGGTGTAGATCGGGTTTTGTTATGGGCCGTTTTAAGCGCCGCTCGTCGCCGGCATGTTTGTTGATTTTGCCGTTCGTACCCGCTCTATCTCTCTCCCCTCCCTCTCTTCTCCTTCCGTCTGCATTGCGCCGCTACCGCCGCCGCCGCCGCCGCTGCCCTGTCGGACCAGTAGGTGTCCATAACCGTCTGGTCTCCATAGTCGCCGGGCCTGGCCCGCTGTCCCATCGCCGGTGGGGGAAGTGGCGTCAGCCACCTGTTAAACACGCGCGTGCGCGCGCGCGTCAGGGCCCAGCCCGCTGCGGCCAGCTTTATTCGTTCATACGAAATACACTGGTCTATTTTCCGACGTATGCTCTGCACAACCGATTTGATGCTCGGCAGCAGAGAACACCGTGTAGAGAACAACTCCACCGTGTGTATGAGTAAGCAGGGTCCATGGGATGGAGCTTCGTTTCTGGGCGGTGGCGGCCTCATCGAGTGGGTAGACTGACGTAAGACAGGGAGCAAACGTATATTATTGTCCACCCGGAAACAGTATAGCCCCGCGAAAGCCGTGCTAGCCTCAATACGCGCGGCCGCGGGCAGGGCGCGGTCGAGAGGTCAGGGAATGTCAGTTAGATAATGACTGGGATCAGGTCGCGGTCTTAAACGTTCGGGCGAAGCCGGGAGATGTGCCGCAGGAGGCCTGTATTAGAAACGATGATTTTCAGTGCATTAGAGCCAGGGACACAGTCAGAGCCTCGGCGAGGGGGGCCACGGGGTTGGCAAGTGCAAAAGTGAAAGCAAAATATAGCAAAGGGCCCCCAAAAATCGTCGGATATGGCCTATTTGCTATTGGGAACATCATATATATAGATATATCTATATATATATATATACATATATATATATATATATATATATATATATATATATATATCTAAATGTCACAATTTTACCGTGTGTGACTGGAATATTGGTCAAACGCCACCGCGAGATAGATTCTGCCTTAGGTTTGTGGTAAATAAACTGACAAAATCACGCGTTCACTAAGCGCATGCAGTAGATCGCCGGCTCTTCATTTCTCAATGGTCCAGTGGTCTCTTTAAACCGATAGAACTTAGAGAGAACTCTATAGAGACTTGGCCAGAATTTTTATCTGGGTTGTACAGAGATACCAAGGATTCCGAAAATGTAGACTGAAGATTAAAATGGGCGAACAACTTGTCGACATCTGGGTATCTTCAACATTCAGTCAGAATTTATTAGTTGTGTAACTTATGTAACGTAGTTTTGAACACGCGTGATCGCATATCCTGGACATCAAAAGTTCGACGCCAGGCGTTGCAGTCTCCTGAGGCCGCGCAGCGTTGGCCCCTCGCCTGTGGTCTAGGTTGGCCAAGGTGTCATTAGGCTGTGGTCAGCAGCTAGACGAAAATGGTGACGCATCTGAAAGAAAGTACCCTTCAATATTTTTTGGACATCAGATCGCACTTTGAAGATATTCCGGGCGTATGTTTCGCCTGTGCGTCTTTTAGATTGATGTCAAGAACGCATTGGTTTCTGCAGCGCCGCGAAATAGTGCTGGAATCTGCTGGTGGAACTGGAAGAGTAAAGGTAAAACCTCTCCTTGTCATGCTGCTGTAACTGATAATCCTTCCAGAGGACCACCTAAAATTTATAGAAAAAACATATTTGCCTCAGCGCAATCTGTGAGCTACTCTAATTAGTTTTGAAAGACACTCTTAATCCTTGCCAGGGCGAAGGTGAACCAGGGCGAATCCTTGCCAATCCAATTTCTGAAATCTTATTTTGCGATGGTCATTGTCGCGCGCTCGGCGCCCGCCCTTGGCGTTAGTTGCAGTGGCCAACTTGCAGTTTTAAGAAAACTGCAACCCAATCCGTCGCTATCCTTGCTCCCCGAGATCACGGGCGAGTCACTGGGGCTCTATGACGCACTCATCTGGTGTAGCTATATCGCGCCACCAGCCTCTCACCCTGGCGGAAAGGGCGGGCATCGCGGGGAATCATGCCCGTACCTGTAGTTTCCCAGACGCGCGGTGGTTAACACACGCGCGTCAACCCCTACACTATCGGCGCCCGACGCGCAGGCTCAAAACTTTGGCTGGTATTCGTTTCACTGGTCGATGCTTCAAAATAACGGACGTTCTCAGGGAAATATGGGATAGCCTTGTGCGTTCCCGATTTCGGCACACTCCATTCAGCACTAATGAGACCCCTTATTTCTTTCCGGTAAATGGGGGCTCCTTGAGTAAAACACTACGGGGCACTTTATTGTTCCCGGCCAAGAGCTGAATGGCTATTCTGTTCCACCGCGATGTATTTCCGGTCGTCATTCTCGCAACACGGGGCGGCATCCCTGGCCGATCCGGAGGCCCTTAGATGTATCATATCACATTGGTGTGCTGCCTTGCGCGGGAGGCCTTCTGACCTGCGCAGTTGACCCCAGATCGACACATGAATCGTCCTTAACGCAATAACATCCCTGCTCGTCGCAAACGGTCAATGATCGGCACATATGTATACTCAAGTTGAGCTTAACGGGCCCATGCTGTAATCGGGTTGGAGGACCCACCACCGTTCGGTAGTGGGGGCCCTGACTGGCACAGGACTCTTCGATTACCTCAATGTGAGCGCTCATCATAAGTTGTCATGTTTCCTTCAATTATCAGAGGGCCCCGACCAACGCAAGGGGCCCTATACCATTCGGGTTTCCGTCCCCATCCCTGTTGAGCAAATTTTCCCTCGCCGATTCCAAGCCCCTTGTTGACACAATGTCCTGTTAGGGATTGTGGGCCCCTGAATGATTCAGAAGCCCGACTGATGTAAATCGCGGGCCAGGCCTCGTCCTTTCTTGGGAATTGGACCCTGAGAGCCTAAACCAACGCGCAGCCGACTGTTCGTTACTTGCGATCTCTGGCGCAAATAGTGGAACGCTCTGTCTCAGGGGTCCCTATCGGTGCAAGAGATCACCTTATTTGCGTTTGAAATCACAGCCCTTTGGGCGAGGGTCCTTAATGTGACCTACATCCAACCCTTCGGACCCTTCAACCATCCAATCGGGCCCTTGATCTTTGGTCTCGAAGAAAAGACCATTCGGCTCCTCTTTGGGTCCCCTCAAACATACCTCCGACTCTGGGCCACTTGCCGCCATAGAGCCCCTGTTCGCTGCTGTGGCCCCTAGCCGATACCGGAGCCCCTCGCTGCGTCAGGGACCCCGAACATTGCAAGTCGCGGACCCTGGCCTTGTTTTTACTTGGGCCATGGGTATCAAGGGCTCAGACGGAATGGAGCTGGCTGTTCGGTGTTCGTGGTCTCTGACCGACTTAAACACCCGCATTGTCTCGAGGGCTCTTCAAACGGTGCAAAAAAACCTCCGACCAATATTTCAGGTCACGACCCTGCGGGTCGCGATTTTTTATGTGACCTACAGCCAGTCCTTGGGGCCCTTATGCCCTTAAACGGGCCTTTGATCGCCGGTTCTGGTGTGCCGCCTGGGCCCCTTTTCGGGCTTCATCGAACAAGTCCCTTGGTCGGCTTCGGGCCCTTGCGAGTACAGGCCTCTCTGCAAGGCGCTGTGGGCCCTTGGGAGATACAAGACTTCCCACCAGTGTAAATCACTGGTTCCGGCTTGATAGCTGATTGGGAAGTGGGTCCTCAGGCCCATACCGACAAGGAGCCGACTATGTGGCTTAGTGGTACCTGACCCGACATATAGGCCCATATCCACTCAGGGGTTCCCGTTCGGCGCAAAAGGCTCTCTGACCGTTATTTGAAGGTTCGCCTCCGCAAGTCTGACCCCTGAATGAGACTCCGACCAGCTGTTTATGTCCTTTAGACCCTCCAATCGCGCCCTTGATCGTCGGATCCGGTGAGCCCTCTCGGCTCTGCGGGCCTCATCAAACACTGCCTCTGGCCGACTCGGGGCTCCTTGATAGCACAGGGTCCCTGTTCGGCGATGTCAGGCCTCGGCCAAGTGCAAAGCGCTGGTTCCGCTTATCAACTCAGTTGGCCCCTGGTCAGCGTATAGGGCCCTCTGGCTGGCATTAGAGTGTCCAACCCTGCGGGCCTGGCCCCTGAATGAGACCTCCGGCTGGCTTTTCGGGCCCTTAATCATAGTTTCCGAGGGGCCCGAAGGACCCCCCGAAACCTAAGGGGAAGCACGTGCCACCTGTGCCCCCCTGTCTGCGCTACTGATTAGAGCCAAGGTACGCAGGAAGCCCATGCCAATGCCGGGAGACGGCTTTGTGCTTGATAGGACACTTCAGTGGCGGCGCTTCTTTTAAAGCACTGCACGCACCGCGAACCGAATTTTAAGTCCCCGGTTCAACATTTTTCAAAAGTATTCCATAGATTTGGATCTAAACAAACATTCATTAATTTTTAGGGATTCTGAGTCTTATGCTGAGTTGTCGATCTTCAGTACACCATTGAGAAGTGGTTGAACGACGTTGTACAGCAAGCATTGGTCATATTGTCAATGCGCGACGCTCCACGCTGTGCTTATGGTCACGACGCCATTCGTCAGCATATCACCATGGGACATCAACTTGCGGCCTGAGACGCCTGGGCCAGGGTTTGTTTTGCTTAAGGTCTTGGCCAGAACCAAGATTTTGCCAACACCTTGGCCAGATAACAGCATTTTAAGTCTAGCTATTTGCCATCACCGCTCTCATTCGAACCTGACGCGTATGGATGTCTGCGGCGTCGGCGCGGTGGACCAGACTGCGCCACTGATGTACCTCGAAGACAATTGAGAGCTTCAAAGCGCTTGAGACATGTGGAAAGAGAAACATGCCCAGCCAGGCATCGGCTTTGATGGTCAGGTCCCGTGCCCCTATGGTCAGGTCCCGTGGCCTTATGGTCAGGTCCCGTGGCCTTAACTAGACTCCCTCAGGCGGCTGGTGTCGCCACTAGCCTACTCAGCCATCGGCGTCCTAGTATGTACGCATGCGTACACCACCACACGGCGGCTATTTGCGTAATCAAACGTGGAACTGACTGAAAGACCCCTTCAGTCTGATGATGCCTCTTTACGGTGTAGCGGTAGGTCCACCACTAATAGGCTACCGCTCTTCCCCGCCTTCCAAAACAGCATTTGGCTGTCTGCGGTACAAAACGCCTGCCGCCTGCGATAGGAGCGGCGGTGAAATCACAGGCTGACCGAAGCGGCGCACTGGTGTCGATATTCGCCTTTCCCGTGGCTTGAGTGCGGTGATGGAGTCAGTTCAATGCGATTACAGCCGAGTGAGGCGTGTCGGCCATGGTTCGCCCGCACCTGGCCGGGCCGCCGCGCCACGACCCCCGACGTTGCCGCCCGGCGGCGGGGCCGCCTGCGTCGCCCGAAAGGCGCAGCCGATCACGCGGCTGGCCGTCGGTGGACGGGTGGCGGACTTCGCACTTGGGCGGCCTGGAAGCGGAGCGAACCTTCCAGACGGTGACCGCGGCCAGTGCAGCCGAGTGAGAACCGACACTGTCACACTGTGAGAACCGACACTGTGACACTGAAAACCGACACTGTGGTACTGTGAGAACCGACGCTGAGGCAGTGACGCGGCCGCATCGCGGACGATTGCAGGATAAAAAACGATTGCGCCATGGGAGATCCCCCTGTTGACAAAGTCTCGAGTGATTATGGTTGTGCCAGGAGGCTTTTAAACTTGAGAAATGAGGAATGCACCCTGTTGCTCCCAATGACGCACTTGGTGCTGACCAGCCTTGTTACCTACAGGCCTTCATCCTCTATATTTCCAACCGACATATGAGCACGTATCAATTTCATATTTATTATTCATATTCAATTTCATATATAAATATTCATATGTCAGTGTTGACCCTGACCTCGGCCGGCGAGGCGCGGCTAGCTTGAGGCCATGGTGCGCGGCTCGCGACGTTTGCCGTGAGTTTGCTGTGAGAACACACGGGATCTACGACAATGTCGGCTTCGGAGTCTGCCTTCAGCGACGCAGGGGAAGGACCTGTGCACCCGTCACCAGCTATCGAGCGGAAAAGGCAGCACCCCGTCAGCGAAATGATTAAAGCGATGTGCCCAAGAAAAAACGAACATCATCACAACAGCCACATGTAGGTGAAAAAGACTAGAACATTTCAGACAAATTCAGGGCCATGATGGATGTTTCCGTCCGTGGCGCAGTGTGAAGTCTTTGAGGGCAAAATTGAGGCAACGCTGTCATCATACGAGACCAAATTGGAAAGACTGGAAAGCGTAGTCTTTGAACGAGACCAGCATAAAGAAAGCTTAGACAAAGACATGAACGAGTACAAACAGCAGTTTGATGCGTATGACAATCAAGTTGAAGATCTTGAGCGTCATAGTCGTTCTACCAATCTAATCATGACGTTGAATCTAATCGTGACGAGTAAACGTTTCGGCAAGCAGCGTCAGAGAGAAGATGTTGAAGAGTATGGTGATTTCAACCCCATGCGAATGTTTCCCGGCGGAGACCATCAAGAGAGACGATTTCTCGGTCATCCACCGCTTGTCAAGGAATAATATCGTGATCTGCGCCTTCAACAACAGAAAACTGCGGGATACACTATTCCACGAGTGCAACAAAATAAATAACAAACCGACCTCAAGAAAAGGGTGTACCACAACGAGTCTCTTACGAAATACAAGCAGGCGATCTACAATACACTTCTCCAGCTCAAGCGAGATAAGAAAATCTGGAGAACGTTCACAAAAAGCGGCATTCCTGTGTTCCAGAGGCTCCAGGGTTCCACGGCCGTCAAAGTCCATACCACAACGCAGCTGAACAGCATTATTTGCGGGCTGCCCCAGTCGCAGTCTGCACCCGGGCGCGCTGACTCTGTAGAGGCGCACCCAGGACCATCAGGATCGGGCGCCGGTCACCCTGGCACCCAGTAGCCGCCGCTGCGCCGGCTAGCCGGGCCCCGCCCAGTGGCCTGGTGCCTGCAGCTGCGCCGCGGTCTCGAGCCTCGTCACCCGGGCCGGCGCGTGTTGCTGTGGCTGCTGCTGGCGCGGCGCCGGCTGCTGCTGTGCTGGCGGCTGGCTCTCCGTCCGGCGTGTCTACGTCTGCGGAGCTGGCGGCTGGTGGATTGCCGGCAGCTGGCTCGCCGCTGCCCTGACGCTGACGGCTACCGCGTCGGCCTGGGATACGCTCACCACGACGGCCGATCGTCGTGAAAGCGACACATCTGTCGCGCAGCGATAGCTGCTTGATCTTCGTCGGCTAGAAGTGGAACCTGGAGGTTGGTAAGAGTGCTAAATATTTTTAGCGAGTAAGTGCTGTGTTTCCATGTGTGGTTTTGTTCTGTGCATACGCTTAGGTTTGCCTGCAATGTCTTCATTTTTCTGCTTTATTTTATCTGTCATAAGACTGCTTTTTGACTATGTACTCCGTCTGGCCTTGGGCATTGTTTTTCTATTACCTTCAGCATGCAATCTTGAACTACATAACCCAATTTAGCTAGGGTGCTACCGCGCTGAAGGTGGCCAGTGGCCGCCGCGGACCGCTGACTCAGTTGCTGACGCATTTCTCACTGGAACTTTGACGTTATCCCGCGAAACATTTTTCGTGTCTTTCATTGCAGTCTTCCTGAAAGTGGTATTTTCGAACTTTTTGTTTTCCCGCACTGCGTTGTAAAAAGTTAATCTGTTATGTTACGTATGTAGAGCTACAGTGTTTGCGTTCTAGCGGTTATGAAGTCTTGAGTTACGATTGGTGTAACCCTGAGATCAAATTCGTCTTCAGATAGCGTGTTCAAAGCAAAAAAATCGCGAGCGACCGCCTCCGCCCGCCATTGTAAGTGCGTTGGGTGGAGTGTTTTTGTCCGTGACATCGTGACACACGCAAACCACACCAACACGCACAAGCATAAACGCCGCGCGCGCGCCCACACACACACACACACACACACAACACAACACACACACAACACACACACACACACACACACACACACACACACACACACACAATCGCATACACCCAGAAAACGCATGCACATTTACAACGTGCTGTCACACACACCGGCAAATACAGCTGATTCTGGGGAGTACAAAGTACTCATTTCAAAGCAGTTTCCATGAACGTCAGAGGCTTGGCGGACCAATTCAATTGTAGGGACGTAATGCAGTACTTGGGATAAATTAATTATGATCACGGGTGTCCATTTGTATTCTTTTGATAGGGGTCCTGCCCCCTCCAAATACTGAGCTGCCCCGCCCCTCATGTTGGCTTTGCCCCCCCATGTTGGTTTGGCCCCCTATATTGGCTTGGCCTCTCCAATGTTTCTGGCTAGAATACTACAAAGAAGGGGATAAAAGATGACCATAACACAAATACTATCCTGTTTGATCTGTATGCGTAGTGGTGTCTCGTACCACTCTCATAACAAAAAGTCATGGCTGCTCTCATCACAAGATACAAATCGTAACAGATGATCGAATAAGCGATGCAACAAACTACCCATACATAACGTTATAAGACCCACAGTGGTTTGTAAGGCTCAAATGAAAAGCTCTGGAACATAAGAATGACATAGGTCTTTCATGGCTAACCCCGTCCCCGTCCCCCTCAACCAATATGCGTGCCGCCTCCCAAGACAGCCATAGAAGAGTGCCATCGCCACCCTAATGTGGCCCCTAAAGGGCACCCCGCCTTCACGTGCCGATCAGAAGAGACGCGCGTGTCCAGTACCTTGTCCTTGGATCCAACCTTGCATGAGTTCTACGCTGTTTAAATTAAAGACTTGTATGAATTACACAAAGCCTTATTCATCCAGTGAGAAAAATGGGGTGGGGTAAGTACGTTGTCGGGCCTTCGGTTCGACCCCTTCCCCAATAATTTACAAAAAATAACACCCATGATTGTAATATTACCTTCCTTCAAGATGCACACCTAACGGAGGATAAAATACCCTTTTTTATGTTCTCTGGAAAGGCAGCTCACATCCTGCGTGTTGTACTAGCAACAGAAGAGGGACGTTTATTTTAATTCATAAAAATCTCCAACATGCCGTTCTTTCGCAGTTCGCGTGCGACAGGGGCAATTATGGTATCGGAGGACACAAGATTGGCACCGATACATACGTGCTTGGATGAATTTATGGTCCAAATAGGGATGAACCACAATTCCTCGCCCATTCAGACGTCCTTCTGAACAAATGCACTTGCGAACACATTATTCTTAGAGAGCATTTCAAATTCATGGTGACTTCAGACAAGGACAGCTCTAATCACGCTCGCGAAAGCAATATTAAGGCTTGGAAGAAGCTGATTTCAGCTTGTAAGGAACACAGCCATGTAAATTTGTGAAGGCTTCATAATCCCAATGAACAGCAATTCACATGGACTAAATCAACGCTCAACAACGCGGCCAGATTGAATGTTTTCGTTAGTCACCATTGGTCAAGTCTACGCCATAATGCTAATATAATTTCTGGCTATCAAACAGACCACAGCATAATATCAATTTGTTTACAAACCGGCGAGTCACAGCGAGGTCCCGGGTTGTGGACATATAATGACTCGCTCCCTTAGTGATGAATACATCAATGAGGTAGATAAATGTATCCAACAAACATAACAATATGCTCTGCCCGTTTACTCCCCAAAGTTATTGTCGGACACTCGCAATTGAAAATATGTCTCATTTTTAATCAGGGATGATTTGTTGTACGAAGCAATACTAATGATGATCCGTGGAAAAACTGTGAGGTCCTAACGAAAAGCAAACGAGCGAAAGAGAAGGGAAAGGATACTAATTACCCACGTACGCAACGCCCATACAGGATTTTGCCATACAAAATCAGAGGAAAACGCCTCCTACTGGCGTGAATGTAAAATAGAGCTTGAAAACACTAGATAGCCTAAAATCATTGGTTTCATCGTAAGGTCTAAAACCGTATGACATGCCGATGGTGAAAATCTTCAACACATTTTTTATTTTGGAAAAAATAAACGCGGTGAGAAAATATGTGTCTGTTTATAAAGTTGGCTAACAGAAAATAGCATGGAAAAATGTCAGGCCTGCCGATGGGCGCTCCATTACCAGACGACGCTGCAAACAGTCTCAGTATTAAGTATGCGCACCAAATGAAGGTCTTGGGGATCACCTTTTAAAGCAATGACAACATAATGCAAATTAACATCCAGCCAAAGGTACTGCGTATAGAAAGGAGCTTACCCAGTGGCGAACGAAAAAGCTTATTGCATTAGGAAAGATTACGTTCATTAAGTCACTACTTATTTCTAAGTTAGTTCATTTGCTCGTCGCGTTACCAAACCCATCCCCTAAGACTTTGAAGTGCATAGAACGTCTTCTCCTTTCTTTCTTGTGGGCATAGTAAAATGTAGGGCGTAGGAAAATTTCAAAAAGTGGGAGGGGGGCAAGTGGGGCATGTTCAGGGCATACTTAGGAACTTTTCTGGAAAGCAGGCCCGATGAACCGGGGGATGGGTAGGGTAGAGTAGGAGGTTGCTATCGCTCTTTATTCCAATGTCATAGCTGCTATGCTAGATATGCATCTAGGGCTTTTCCCAATGTGTGCAATCTTGCCTATTCAACTCATCTACGTGATGGTCGTAAATTAATGGCAGAGGCAGCTAATTTGGAGCAACGAACCTTGTTTAGAGCAGACGTTAGATCATGTTTGTCTTCGCATAAGTGCGCCACTTTTCGGAGGGTAATTGCGCTTGCTGAGTCAGGTGTAAGCCGCCGCGTATGCATGCGCCAATACAAATAGCCCAAGAATAGTCTCGATAGCTTGACGGCAGGCTATCGCATAAAGAGCTCAAGAATAGCCTCGAATTCGGCGGCAGACTATCACGTGGCGGCACCGATACAACTTTATCATATTGTTTTTCAATTTTCACTGCAGCGATGGCGGAAATGGCTGGATCCAGATGCCCACATTTGGTTGAGATCCTGGAGACATGCCAGGAGCTTTCCGGGAGTTTTCTCAGTATGTAAGACGTGTGTTTTCGGGGCCATTAGCGAGCAAACCAGATGACGTCAAAGCTTCATACCTGCTTCTGTGGATTGGTCCAGTTGGCATAGACCTGATCCATACTTCCGACATAACAAGCTGAACGCAAGAACCCGGAGGTTATCCTCACACGCTTTTCAACCCATTTCGCCCCAAAGACAAACTTCAGACTTGCTCGCTTCAACTTTCAACGCACGAAGCAGAGCGCGGGTGAGACGGCTAATAAATTTGTGGCTCGTCTGCGACTGCAGCCGACAAATGTCGCTTCACCGATGCCGAACGCGCTGACAGAGTTTTGGAGCAGCTTATCTTCGGGTCTGCCCATCAGCGAATGCAGGAAAAAAATGTTGGTGAGGGGAGAGGACTTCACGTTGGACCAGGTAATCGACCTGTATCGAAAATATGAAGCCAACCAACAGCGCATGGCCGACATTAAAAGTGAAGGTTGCCATGGTGGTGCCAGTGCTGATCAGGTTTATGCTGTGCAGAGAGGTCAACTGCGCCACAATATCAAGTGTAGGTACTGCGGACGCAGTCATGCAGCATCTAAAGCAACGTGTCCTGCTACAAACTCGGAATGTAGAAAGTGCAGCAAGGTGGATCACTGGGCCACAGTATGCAAATCAAGCCAAAACTCCAGGCACGGTTAAGGTCGGCGAGAGAAAGGCAGGCCACCCAAACTCCAAAACCGAAGTAACCACTGCAGCTGAAGGCGAACAGGATCACCTGTACTTTAATGCCCTCGACACACCTCAGCCTCGGTCTGAAGCTTTCGCAGACCTTACGGTGAAGGTCGCAGGGCTACCAGGCCAGCACACCTCCCATGCTAAAGTGGACACTGGAGCCGACGGCAGCATCCTGCCAGCAAGACGTCTGAAGAAAATGCCGCCTAGCGTGTGGTTAATGGGGGATAGAACGCGCATCACTGCCTACAACGGGACGGACATCAAACAACTGGACGCCCTGCAAGTGGAATGCACCTTCAACAGCGTGACCTCAAGTCAGAAGTTTCACGTTAATGACAGCGAGGGGCCCATTCTGATCGACCCCCAGCCCACAGGGAGCTAAACCTGGTCTGTCTCAACAGGCAAGTTCATCTACTGAAGTCGGAGGCGCGGGCCGACGTAAACGCCCACACGATCCCCACGGACACGCGTCAGGTGATCGCCTGGCATCCGCATCAGTTTCAGGGACTCGGCAAGTTCCCAGGTACGGCCCACATCGAGGTCGACCCAAACGTGAGGCCAGTCGTCCATACTCCAAGAAAATGCCCCATCCACCTTCGAGATGAGCTGAAAAAGGAGCTGGACAAGATGGAAGAGATGAACGTCATCAAGCCCATCAAGGAGACGACTGACATCCAGTCTGGTGATCAACAAAACAGCCGACGGGAAGCTTCGAGTGTAGCTTGACCCTCGCGACCTGAACAGGACCATCAAGAGGCCGCACCATAGGTACATCTCTACTGAAGAGATCACCCATCAGCTGGCCGGGTCGGGGTCTTCTCTAAGCTCGACGCCCGTTCACGACACTGGGCTGGATGAAGAGTCAAGTAAGTCGACCACCTTCAATTCTCTTTTCGGCAGATACCAGTATATCAGGTTGCCATTTGGAATCCGGCTATCCCACGACCTGCTCCAGAGAAAAAAGGACGAGATCCTGGCTGGTCAGGAAGGAGTCATCAACATCTCGGACGACATCTGTGTCCATGGCAAGGACACTGTCCAGCACACAAGGCGCTCTCATGAAGCGTGCGGAAGAATACAGCTTAGTATAAAGCCCGGAGAAGTGCGCCATCGGGTTGAACCAGGTGTTCTTCGGACACATCTACAACGCGGACGGCGTATCGCCCGATCCTGCGAACATGGATGCGATCCGGAACATTGAGGGTCCCAAGAACGTTGCGCAGCTCCAATTCTTTCTGGGTCTGTGCACCTACCTGCCTTCATTCATTCCAGGCTTCTCTGAGCTCACGCACAGCCTGAAGCAAATGTTGAAGGAGAACGCTATCTTCCAGTGGTCTCCGCAGCGTGCGAGGACTTCCGAGCCCTGAAGGACGTCATCTCCCACGACGCTGTGTTCGCCTACTGCGAGCCAGCAAACCAAGTGACGCTGGAATGTCGGCGCCTCTGGTATCGCGCTGGGCGCAGTCTTGCTGCAAGAGGACGACCTGTCACATTCGCCTCCAAAGCCCTGAGCGACACCGAGACCAGGTACGCCAACATCGAAAGAGAAATGCTGGCAGTGGTGTTTGGCTGTGAGAAGTTCCGCGCCCGCCCGTTCGGGCGCACCTTCGAGGTCACATCAGACTACAAGCCGCTGGAGATGATCCCGCAGAAAAGCATCCCTCGCGCACCAGCCCGGCTACTTGCTCCTACGCATCGAAAATTACACGCTCACCCTCAGGTACCGCATGGATAAAACGATATACATCTCCGACGCTCTGTCGCGACTCCCAACGAGCCCTCCGCCTAAAATCCCACAACGACTATCCCTCTTGACGTCTGCATCGGCCCCGTGCAGCTTTATCTGGAACATCTGGAAGAGGTGCGGAAAAAACGCAACAAGATAACACGCTACAGCAGGTTAAGAGAGTGATCCTGGGTAGTTGGCCAGCTAAACGCTGCGAAGCACATCCAGCTGTCAGGCAGTTCTGGTTGTTCGCGACGCCCTCGTCATCGACGACGGACTCATCGTCAGGGGTGCTGCTATGGTCATCCCTGTCAAGCTGCAGCCGTGGTATCTCGGAAAGCTGGATTCCGGTCGCCAAGGTTGTGTGAAGATGGAGCTGCGATCTCGTGACACAGTTTACTGGCCGGGGATGAAGAAGGACGCGGAAGAACGCGTCGCCGCCCGCCTGCCGTGCCAGTCGTCACGTCCTGCGGCGAGTGCCAGCCTGAGTGCCTGCCGTGCCAGTCGTCACGTCCTGCGGCGAGTGCAAGCCTGAGTGCCTGCCGTGCCAGTCGTCACGTCCTGCGGCGAGTGCCAGCCTGAGTGCCTGCCGTGCCAGTCGTCACGTCCTGCGGCGAGTGCCAGCTTGAGTGCCTGCCGTGCCAGTCGTCACGTCCTGCGGCGAGTGCCAGCCTGAGTGCCTGCCGTGCCAGTCGTCACGTCCTGCGGCGAGTGCCAGCCTGAGTGCCTGCCGTGCCAGTCGTCACGTCCTGCGGCGAGTGCCAGCCTGAGTGTGCCCAAGCAGGCTATGAGATGGAGCCCCCGAAAAGAGCTTAGGGCCCCAAGCAAGTGAAAGAGAATTGGAAGCGCCCTAGACCAATGTAGAGGCTCCTGGACATATTGGGGGGGGGGGGGGCAGTGTCGGTAGGTTAACCGAGACCCACGTTAAGGGCCCCTGAGCAGCCGGGAGTACCCCGCCGGTTAAGATATGGGGCCCCGGCTGTAGCCCACAAAGCCATCCTGGTGAATGGAAAGAATCCATGGAAGCGCCATCGATTTACGTGAGTGTCCCGGCACGCTAGCAAAAAGGGCCCAACAAGTGCAGGTGCCTCCGAGCAAATGCAAAGAAATCGAGGGCAACGTGGATTGCTTCGTAATGATCGGAAGTACCCTGCAAGCGGGCATAGAGGTCCCCAGGAACAGCACAGGGCCCTGAGAAAGTGTAATAAGGCCTATAATTCCCAATTCACAACTTCTTCAATCACTGCATATTTCTCCTTTACTTCTAGTGGCACCTTCACTTTTGCGCACAGCTGTTCTTGGTAGCCTGGAAATCCGGACATGTCTGTTTGTTGCGTTTAGTGTTAAAAACTGCACCTGTTCGGGCACAACTCCAGCCAAAAGCATTGCGGGGGAGGGGGCGGGGAAACCGACATGGGGGGCAACTCAACATTTCGGGGAGGGGGCAGGGTCCTCCCAAAAGAATACAGATCGACACCCGTGAGCGCATTTGCTGAGCAGGAACAATGATGGGACGCCGTATATCAACGGGCCTGTTGTGCTGGTCTGACCCCTCTTGACAATGGAAGAATTTATCAGAAATGACAAAAAAAAGGGTTCACATGTACAGTGATTCGTTGGAGAGGTCTGTGCCAGTCAGGGACACCAGTGCCGCACGACGGATCCTCCCTACTGATTCACCCAGGGGCCGATGAGGCGAATTAGTGTCTCCTTATCAATTATTGGACTTCCTGCGTCAGTAGTTTGTTTGCATCAGCGAGGGCCCCTGCGCCGATCCGCTGCTGGATGTCTCAGTCAGAGGGCCAGCCGCATCGAGGAGAGGACCGGTTGTGATGCATCCCTCTGAGGGCCTCCGTGCGGTCCTGGGGGCGATCACCAGAGTAGAAGTCGCATGGGGACCCCAGGATGGGACGGAATGCCCTTCAGCAGCTGACTGGAACGTTTTACTAATGCAATTCAGTTGGCTGACCAGTTGATTCTCTGAACGGAATTAGTAGTTGCAGTATTACGAACAAGAGGGATTACGCCACTGCGCATTGCATTTGTGGTGCTCTGTGTAATAATCCGTGCCGACTACCAGTCTGAAATTGCATCCTCGAAACATTCGGCGCGGGACACCTTTTACACGCGTACCAATTTATCTCATAAAGCGTTGGAAAGTAGTGGTTGACCGCTGCCGGGCGTTGCTGCAGGGTTCCGTATCCTACAATGGCGTGACCGCGACGTTTTTGCTCCGACATCTCACGGGGCACCTCACGGAGAAGGCAGCAAGGAATCGCATATAGACCGACCACATTACTCTCCTCACGCGCCAAGCACCAACATAAAACACTGGAATTCTTTCTTCTATACACGAAAGAAGAAAACTCAACATTCTGGATGCATTACTCATTCATGACCGCAAACGACTTCTAAGCAGACAATTGAGCAAAACTATTGAATTATCTCCTTGGATCATGCAGCAGTGTTGTGATTTGTTGTGCTGATTGTGCTATTCACAGCGTGTGAGACTAATGATGTCCTCTGCACGGCTAAAGAATTGTTCGTTTTTGCCAAGCTCAAGCGGCAGTAAGTGCTGTCCAATGAAAATTGTCATTGTTGTTTGCATACTCGTGTTTTATGCCGTGATTTTAAGTGTTTAAGTTACCGACATGAACCTAAAGAGGCAGTCAGCCAGTACACAACCATTATGGAGCGCTCTGTCAAGACACCATATCCGAGTGATCGGAAGTGGTTAACTCCACGGCAGCCATGGGCGTAGGAACGGAGGGGGCCAGGGGGGACGTGTCCCTCCCACTTTTCAAGGTGAGGGGTCAGCAATGTTAACTGGCCCCCTTTCCAGATTAAGGCTGCATTTGGCTTGCTTTTGCACTACATTAAACGTGCATGTCGATTTGCCTAGTTCAGCCCTTAAGATGCATCATCTTTTTCGTTTGCTCGTTGGCCATCGCTTAGTGTTACAGCCACGAGGCTTACGCCGCACGGCCGGGAGACTGCAACGCCGGGCGTTGTCGCTGTTGTTGCTATGACTTGCGAGCGCGCATGATCAAAACCATATCACGTAATTTTCTTACCAGTAATCCGCTCTGACAGGATCTTGAGCATTTTAAGACGAACATGGTTTAGTCATGTTAATACAAATTAGGAACCCCATTTATCTACAGTCAGGGAGAACTCAATATCTCTGAAGAACACAGAAAACACGAACTGAACTGATGTGACAATTATTGGACTACCTGCGGTGATCAAGGATGTTGTTACATCAATGAGGGTTCCTGTGCTGATCCGGAGCTAACTGCGCGGGTCAGAAGGCCTTCCTTGCCAGGGATGGGAACAATGTGATATGATGTGTCCTTCTAATGGCCTCCGGATCGACCAGGAGACCCCACCCCGTGCCACCAGAATGATAGCCAGAAGACACTTTGCGATGGGACGGAATCACCCTTCAGCCCTTGACCGGAAACGGTAATGTACCCCTAGTGTTCTACTCAAGAGGCCCTTTGCCCGGAAAGAGAAAAGGGGTCTCAGTATCTGTTGAGTAAATGGAGGCCTCATTATTGTTGAATAGGGCGGGTCGAAGTAAGCTTGAAATAACGAGCAAAATCATGCCATGTTTGGCTGAGAACGTCCATTTTTTCAGAATGCATTATTGAAGCAAATTACATCAAAAGACTTGAACATGCCCGCCCGCAACCTCGAGAGCAAGGACAAGGGTGGTCTGGATGGTCTGAGTTGCAACCTCCGTAACACCGAAAAGTTTCGGCCACTGCAAGTGCTACGAGACAGCGGGCGTCGTGTTAATCTGTCTCCTGGATAGATAAATAGCTGCAAATACACGAAAAATAGAGATTTTACCTACACGGTTTTTCTTTACTTAACTACCAGATTCCAGTCTCACCTCGCGGTATGCATATTTCAGGCCCAATCACTTAAAGGGCCAATCCGTCCTCTTCATCAGTCTAAACATTGCACACGTGAAATATGCGCTTAGACTGTCTTCTTAATGTAAGATCTGATGTCATGAGGCATTCAATGATACTTTTTCAGAAGCGTCATCATTCTCGTCCCCCCCCCCCCCCCCCCCCGTTGGCCACAACTTAGCATCAGCTGCTAGAGCAATGCCACACAGCCTACGGAGACTGCAACGCCTGGGGTCGAGACTTGTGATTCTAAGATTTTGGAGTGCGTATGCTCAAAGTTACGTCACCTAACTTGTAATTCTAGTCGATAAAGATGTTTAAAGGTAATCGCTTTAGAAGCGTTATCATTTTCGTCCACCGGTGAGCCACGGCTAACAGTTAGCTGCGGGGCTAACGCTCAGCGGACTATCGAGGCTGCAACGCCTGGTGGCGAGGATTTTGCTGCTAAGATTTGCGAACGCGTATGTAAAATAAACGTTACATAAATTGTATCACTTATCGATTCTGACTGAGTGGTGAACATTTCAGGCCAACATGGCTTGGCCATGTTAATACATATTGTTGACCACTCGATCTGCAATCAAATTTTCAGTCTTCAAATTTGGATCAAACATATCGATCTACAACCTTTGCGATGTTTTCAATGTCTTTAGAACCCAGACAAAAAATTCTTACAAAGCTTCTGAGTTCCATCGGTTTAGGAAAGAGTCAACTGATCGTTATAAATTAAGAGCGCCGGTAATCTATTCCATGCAGTCGCTCAATGCCTGATTTCAACGCAGGTTGTTGACCTCAGAATACAAACAGAATTCAGCTCACGGTAGCTCCTGTTTTCTGTTCTGGTAACAAGGTAGAAATGACGATAAAACGAAGAAAACCGTGTCACTCGCTAACAAGTGAGCTATATCCGGGGGTTCTGGAGGGGGGGGGGGGGGGGATCGCCATAACATGGGCTTTTGTCAACTCTGTGCTACCCCTTGGCAAGGCTCTGGCTACGCCCCTGCCCACACACAAAAGCAAATCAAGTCGTATGCGTTGCATGATGGGCAATGAAGTGTTCGTTGGGCCAATTCATACCTAAGGCAGGCAGCTTCCCGGATGCTATTTTTTGCAACGGTGTGGTGTAAGGGTAGATAATTCGGAAAAAGATCCCGTCGCAACTGTCCAACACATGTTTCGTACACCATGTAGTAGTAACGCTGATTCAGAAGTATGCAGCAAAGCAGCCATACGATCAGTTCGCAGTCAGTCATGAGGGGGACATCAGGGCCAGAGCAGTGGCCAGCGACGGTGGACAGGAGCATAGCCTAGGTAAGAAACATATGACAGTTGTCACAGTTTCTGGCAGTTTCAATCTCACAAATTTGCTTCCGCCTAAAATACTGCGACAAGTCTTATCTCTTGAAAAGCAGCCAGCGAAATGAAGGCGCAGGAAGAATCTGTCGCACTGTAAGCCATTGATCCACTTTCAAATTCTCACCAGCCCATATCCGGGCCGTATTTTGGCATCTACACTGTAGTGGCAGATGCTTCCTCAATGACCCAAAATGCCTACCTGCTTGTGGAATTTCGCCTCCCCAGGAAAGACAATGTAACAATGGATGAATAATCTTGGGAAGCTGGATAGCCTTATTTGCCAAATGATAGATGAGTCGAAGAGGCAAGATTGTGCACCAGTGAGAAACAGCTCTAGATGCATATCTAGCGCAGCAGCCATGATATCTGAATAAAGGGCGATAACAACCTTTATCTCTACCGCCTCCCCCCCCCCCCCCGTCATCGGGCTCGCTTTCCAGAAAAAGTTCCTGGAACATACCGCGAGAGCCCCCTCATTTTTTAAAGCGTTCCTACGCTTATGACGGGAACTACATCTCCACGCATCCACATCGCGAAAATGCTAGAAAACTGAGAAGGCCTCTTACTTGGTGAATTCGCTATAGTTCACGGTTCCATCCACACCGGAACCTAGCTTACTGTGCGCAACCCCAGAAAACTCCATGTACTTGCTAGGTATGCAAATACATGGAGGTTGTTTATTTTCTGCAGATTATGATGGATCCTGTTCTTAAGAGCTGAAGCATCTCGGAGAAAAATGGAAACATACACTTAAATTGGTTAATAAAGACCATCAAATGCAAGCACAAACTTGACTATTAGCTTACATACGGCTAGCTAGTTGATGACATGGTTGATGACATCAGCTGATAGCTGAGGGCTAGTGCATAATTTTTGCTCTGTCTGTTGCAAGCGAGTACAAAATATCCTTTATTTCAAAACGCATTCAAAACGTATTATACAAGTGCAATAGCTGTCGCAAATTCAATAAACAACGGAAATAATACGCGCGGCGTCGGTGGCGTGGAAAATACGTTCGACGATTACAAGTACAAATTTATCGGCGTAATCAGCATAGGCGCAAATTCAGTCGTCAGTTGGAAAGACGTGAAGTCCCAACCAAAATTATCGACATTTAGGTCCCCGTCAACGTCGTAGGCCCTACTATAATGTGGAAAAAACCGCGACCAATAAGGAAGGCACCTGAGCTACCGCGGCAACTACCGCGGCAGGTCGAAACTACCGCGGCAGGCCAACAAAGAGGCTTCCGTCAACAGTGAAGGGCCCTTACAGGAAGCGAGACGGACCTAAGACCAATACGGTGGGATCCCTAAATGATCGAGAGTACCCTGACAGACTAACATATAGGGTCCGGCAAGTGCGCATGATCCTCTAGGCAAAGGGGAATAACCCAACATCAGTGTACATGCAATAATGCTCCTGCGTGATCAAGAGTGCCCGGGCAGGTCATCCGAGAGGGCCCTGACAAGTGAAGGGTCCTCAGCAAATAAGCTCAAAAGGAAAAGACCTACAGATCAAGGAAGAGGGCCTCTGAGCATCGAATGCCTCGGTGTGCCATCTTACATGGGCCCCAGCAGCAGCGCGGGGTGCCCCAAGCAGGCGAAAGGAATCCGATACAAATATGAAGGCCCCCTGAGCAGCCGAGCGTACTCTGGCATAAGGGGCTTCGGCAGCAGCGGCGAGGCGGCAGAGCCCGCCTGCCCCGCGAGCGCAGCGGTCCCCCCGGGATCGCGCCGCCCGCCACGCCTCCGGTCGCGGCGCCGCGCCTGCGCCCAGTCTGACGCGCGTCAAATTGGCATCACACTCAGATTCATACTGAGGTCGATATTCTCTTACGTCTAACGTCTAACAGGGGGGTTTACGTCGTTAGCGAGTCTTCTTCTTGTTCAAGGTGTTCTTTTAAAGGTTGAGAGCTCGTACAGTTTTGAAGGGTTTAGTTGTCGTCGATCGCTTTTCTCCTGTTTTGTCTCGCCGTTTCCTCGAACACGTAAGATACACACGCAGCCTTAAGCAGCAATGCCAGGCCTCAAGCCCACACTCTGTTAGCCTTAAGCACTCACTTGTAGTAAAAACACAAGCACAACCACAAGCACCAAAAACACGAAGTGTGCCGCCCGAGTCCCCATCCCCATCTCACCGCGAATCGGGACCCACCCCTCGCCGTGGGGCCCGCGCTCCCCCGTCGCCCGCGCCACCGGGCGGGCCATCGTTCCTTCTAATTAAAAATAGGGACGGTAAAAATTTCGCATCAGTCAACCCGTTCGCGACCCGCCGCGAAATTGAGCGCCATGTCGGATATGTCGAGGCGGTCAAACCTCTCCGCTCGGGCTCCCTCTTTGTCAAGGTTCACGGCGCGCATCAGGCGTACGTACTCTTGAAACTCAACCGGTTTCTGGTCCGCGACGTCGCGGTGGTCATGGCAGACCGCCTGAACACTGTTGGGCGGTCGTGCCCCCTGGCCCTCGCCGAGACGTCCGCGGAGGACATTCTCGGCGAATGTCTTGCCCAGGGTGTCACGGAGGTGGTGCCCATGCCGTCGGGCCGTCCGGAGCTTGGACCCAACCCCCTGCTCCGTTTGCGTTTCCGGGGTACGGCCCTTCTGCCGTACCTCTTGTGCGGTTATATGCGGGTGCCCCTGCTCCCGTGGATCCCCGCCCCGCAGCAGTGCGCGCACTGCCAGGCCTTCGGCCACAGCGCGCGCTCTTGCCGCGCCCGCCACCCGAAGTACGGGGTATGTGCGGGCCACCATTCGACTCGCCAGTGCGACGTCCATGAGCCGCGCTGTGCTTCCTGTACCGGCCCCCATCCGGCATGGGACCGTCACGCCTGCCCGGCGTGGCTGGAGAGTGACCGGGCCAATCTCAGACTAAAACAAAAGAACAACGCTCCCTCCCGCTCCTCCCCCTCGCGCTCCCTCCCTCGAGACTGTCGCCTGGCCCACGCCGGCAGAGGCGCACCCCGACCCGCCCCCTTCCGGGGCGGAGCGGAGAGCGGAGGTGTGGTCCCGCCCAACGGGCACCCTTTGAGGGGCGCCCCCTGGCCCGCACCCTGGCCCGCCAGGCCTGGTCCCCGGCCCCTGAGGTCCGGTCCCCGGGCCCACCACCCCCCACTTCCGCCCCCTGAGGCTCGTCCCCGGCCCCTCAGGCTAGACCCGTCAACACCGAGAGAAAGGTTGACGCCCCCTCAGACCTCAAGGCCGTTTAGCGGCTCTCGCTGTGCGCGCCCGAGAGCCGTGTCGGAACCGGGGTCATCAACGACTAGCTCCCCCGGACCAGTCTGGGGCAGACCCATCAGGGTCGAGTCGGGCCACCTCCCCGTCCCCTGAGAGAGGACCCCCGCCCCGCCCGCCCTCCCTCTCCCCCGCCCCCTCCAAACGGACCGGCGCCGGCAACGCCTAAACGCGCTCCCGCCCCGCTGCACGGGCAGCAAGACAGTCTTCCTCCCCTCCCCATGAATGAACTCCCAATTTCATGAATTCGTACTCCAATGGAATACCATGTCCCTAGTATCCCACTGGAGCGAATTCAAAGAATATATCATCAGACATAAACCAATGATTGCCGCTGTTCAAGAGACCTTTTTTAATGATTTTGATTCTACAAACTATAACTTTACTATTCGAAATTATTGCCTCTATACCGACAACGTAAATGACACACCTCACCGTGGCGACACGGCGCTGTATGTGTCCAACCATCTACTGCACCATCGAATACACTTTAATACCGATGATAATCTTACAGCAATTAGCGTAAAAATCTCACAACTTGACCTCACTCTTGTCTCTCTTTCTCTATCCCCAACTAACCCTCTCACCACCGCCCAGCTCTCTGAACTCTTTTCTCAAATCCCCTCCCCTTGCCTAATCTTGGGCGATTTTAACGCCCACCACTGAGCGTGGGGGTGCCAATCAACACAGACACGCGGCACCATGCTCCACACACTAATACTATACTCATGACTTCGTATACCTCAAGAGTCAAACACCTACACACATACAACACCGAGGGGCAGCCGTCAGTTACTCTGTGATTGACCTGGCTCTCTCAACACCACGCATCGCGCCACACTTCACACACAACGTACAAACAGATCCGCTGTTCAGTGACCATTATCCAATTCACCTTGAATTAAAGGTCCCCTCAGGACAGGTGGATTTCCTTTTCCTCCCTCGATGGAACCTCCGCAGAGCGGATGTTCCATTTCAAAACTATGTAAACTAGGCTCACCCCCTAAATCGACCCCTAATCTTGTTGATTTTTTGAATAGTCTTTTGGCCTCAGCACACCAGTCTGTTCCACACTCATCGTCGACCCGGGGACGAACACGCGCCCTGGTGGAACGATGAGTGTCAGCGCGCAGTGGCCCTGCGACGCCAGGCAATGTCGTGTGCTTTGTGTGCGTGCTTTTCGCAATTGTATTTGCACAGCCCACGAGGAGGAAGCTCGCAGGGCTCGACACCAAGCTAACGTAATAATAAAGCAGGCAAAAAAGGAAAGTTGGGAAAACTTCGCTACCACATTTAACCGATTCATCCCTCTGTCAAAAATATGGTCGCTAATGCGGAGCTTCACCAATAAACGCACATACCACTACAAAATCCCGCACCTCATAGTCAACAGCCAGCACTATGATGTGCCATTTGAGGTCGCCACGCAATTTGCAGTACACTACGCCCGCGTTTCACCGTCCGATCAACACTCCCAACAGCTCACGAGTTCGCTCAACATCACACCCCTTGCACTCGACTTCACTACTGACAACACCGAACACTATAACGCACTCTTCACGCCGTACGAACTGAGGCTGCCCTTCAGCAAGTGCGGCAACACCTCGGTCGGTCCAGACCAAATCGCTCACGCTTTTTTCAGAAATCTGTCTGAGTCTGGACTGCTAAATCTCCTCCCTGTATTTAACGATATTTGGATTAATGAAACATTCCCTGATGATTTGTGGTCTGGCACACTCATCCCAATAATAAAAGCTCGCAAGCCTCCGTCTAATCCTTCGAGCTATCGCCCCATCTCTCTGTCAAGCTGCGCATCAAAATAATTTGAAAGAATGGTCACCGCTCGAATCAGGGCCTACTTAGAGCCCCACAACCTTATCTGCCCTTACCAAAACGGCTTCCGCCCTGGCCGCTCCACGGCGGACAGCCTCGTCCAATTTGTTCACTCAGTCCAACGTGGTTTCCAACAAAAAATGGTTACGGTTACACTATTTTTGGATCTTAAAGTCGCATTTGATAAAGTAAATAAGACTGCCCTTCTGATTAAACTGCACAGGATAGGAGTCCGTGGCCGACTGGCCAAATTTTTTGCAAAATTTCTTAGCAGATCGAACCTTTGCCGTTCGCTGGGGGAACACGCTGTCAGCGCCTGCGAAACAGGACCATGGGCTTCCCCAAGGCAGCATGGTCTCGCCGACGCTTTTTTAATTATGGTCAACGACGTTTTTAATGATGTGCATGAAATTTCGCCACACCTGAACTATTCTTTTTTCGCCGACGACCTGGCGTTGTGGTTTACCCACCCAAGTGTCGATCGAGCAAATTGCTTTGTACAACTTGCTCTAAATCACATCCACCAATGGTGTGACCGGTGGGATCTTGAGATTTCACCGCTAAAATCAGCAGCACTTATTTTTTCTAGGCAGCGCGTAGTCGTTGCACCTCCAGCCCCCTTGAACCTGCATAGTCAACTCATCCCACTCGTCACCCAATTTAAGTATCTTGGGATCACCCTCGCCCCATTTTGCGGACCTAAAACAGCGCCGCACCCGACGACTTAGTATCCTAAAATGTCTTGCCGGATCAGAGTGGGGAACCGATAGGCGCACCATGCTCCGTCTGTATACCGCCTTGATTCGACCGATCTTGGACTTCAATGCCTTAATATTTGATAGTATTTCTTCGAGCAAAATTAAGACCCTGAAAACGATCCAGAACGCCGCTCTCCGCGCCGTCATTGGCGTCCTCCGTACCTCCCCGGTGCCCAGCATACTGGCGGATGCACACATACCACCACTCATACACCGACGCAAGCAACAACTTCTCAGATTCTACGCGCGGGCAGCTGCCAGACCCACCCAGCCTACTTTCAAAACACTAACAGCACCCAATACACAACACAGCAAGCATCCCACAATCAGTGCCCGCGTAACACACGCACAACGTCTATTTCAACTGCTACACATTCACACGCTTTCCACGCCTCCACCACGCCCGTTCTGGCTGGACACCCCTGCAACGATTCGGCTTCTATTTACGCACAAAAAACGTACCGTTACAAATACGGAGGCCCAGTCCCTTTTCGCGGAATTTCGTAATGAACACAACACATTTGCGTACATCTATACAAATGGCTCCCGAGGTGATGACCGCACGGGAGTGGCATATGTCTGTAACCATTATACCAAAGCCAAACGCCTTTCAGATTATCATACGGTATACACGTCAGAATTAGTGACAATCTTTTCAGCACTTTGCCACGTTAAAAACATGCCATCAAACAAACTGTAATTTGCACTGATTCCAGCTCTTTCCTGCACACCATATCAGTTCTGCACAATTCCTCACAACCTTTGATTCATAAAATCCTCTCCACACTATCATCACTACCAGCGGAGTCACACGTGGTCTTCCTCCGGATACCAGGCCATGCGGACATCCAGGGGAATGACCTCGTCGACGCTGCCGCAAAAGAAAGCATCAACATGCCAGCCCGAAACCATCTTGCCTGCCCAGTATCTGACCACCTGACTGTTATAAACTCAAAATATCGCTGCTTTTTACAACGTGAATGGGACGAACACGGCCGCCAACACACGCAGGACGCTCAGGCAACCAGAACACGCGCCTTAAGGAGATCCTCCTCGCTAGGCCGCGAATAGGACACACAAAACTAACTCACGTATACATCATTGAACGCAACCCACCACCACTCTGTCACTTCTGCCACACACCATAAATACACGATAGCACATTTCATGCTGGCGTGCCCAGTCTACAGGCGCTGCCGTGAAAAACCCGTGCAGTACACAAACAAACACAGACTTCCATTGACGCTGCCTACCATACTGGGCGGCACACATCCGGAACCCTTGGCGCTCCTCTTCGAATACCTTCACAAAACCAACTTAGATAATTACATATAACAACGTAAATGTTGCGAGGTTTTCACCTGCTCAGTTGCCAACGAGCAGGTTTCCTCATTGCCGTGAGGTTTTTTCCACGCACGATTCGGCCAAAACGTGCTGGTTTTCCTCATTTCCAAGTTTTTTTCCGAGCACAAATCAGCATAAACGTGCTGTTTTTTTCCCATAGGTTGAGGAATCCGGGTTTTTTGTAGTTTGGACTTCTCCCGGATTACACTGGACAACACGACAAGGTCGCACCGGGTCGCTCCCCCCCCCCCCCATTCAGTGAGGGGAGCGTCCTGGTTCAGATCGCTGACGGACTTGACCGCCGAACCGGGGGCCCGCCCTTTGCCGTGCGGGAAACCTTTGCTGCGATAAGGTGGTCGTCCGTCTTCCAAACGTATTGTGATGGTTCAATACAATGAATGTGTGTGTGTGTCTCGTGTTCTACTTTGCATTTGCTATCGGACGAAATTAGCCGGCTTAACGCAGTATCGACCGCGTTTTCTTGCATTCATACCGGACAGCATTAGCCGGTTTAACGTAACGTAGCCTACCCCTGTCCCTTGCTTTGCGCCGGATGGCACAAGCCGACTCAACGTACCTTTTTGCCTGGCCTTAAGCCAGAAGTAAGTTCCCCCAGCCTCGGCTATGACTTAAGGTCGCCGGGGCAGACAAAAAGAAGAAGAAAAAAGATCGATATTCGAGAAGTTCTTCAACCTTCTTGGAAATTGGCACACATATAGACATTAGCTTCATGATTCTTGTGCTAAATTTGCTAGGTGGCAGACCCAGAAGCAAAAGAGTCATGGCAGGTAAAGTGTTTCAAGGTAAAAATCGGACCATTTTGATTCCCATTACTTTCCTAAATTTTGTACGCCGCAGCTTAAAAAAACAACAAAAAAGTTACGGCATATTTAATATTTTAATGTCAAAAACCAAACTTCTTGGATTTGCACCAAAATTGGAACAAGGATGAGACATTATTTTCTTATTATTCTGTTAAAATCGCTATGTGGCAACCCCAAAGACAAAGGAACTACGGCGCGACCAAAGTCCAAAATGGAAAATGGGCCCGCTTGGATGCGCCCCAAAAGTGGCAAACTGATAAGGCTTAATATCCTGGTTATTTTGGTGGGTCTCCTAAGCCACAGCAATTAAAGAGAAGAAGCTAAAAGCTCGCAGGACATCGCCATTATGTGCATTAGCATCCATATCAGATACCCCTGCGCTGCGGTATGAAAGCCTTCAACCCTGATCATCTCTCTATTACTGGAGGCAATGTCTACGTTTTTCCAAAGTCATTGTGTGTTAATGCGTAATATGCATAGGCCAATCACAACTGGCCGTTCCTTTTCTAATGGAGGGAAATGCCGTAAAATGAAGCTGTAGCCATGGTGACTATCACTAGGGACGATGCGAGTCATCGTAGTGCCTGCCGAGCTGCCCCCCCCCCCCCCGCGAACCGTGCCCGCCCCCAATCCCCTGTTAGACCCACAATTTGATTCTGTTTTTTTCGTGCCACAGAAGGTGTCAGACAGAAGATTGAAAGGGTTGGTTTGCCATGTTCTCACTCCCCCCCCCCCTTACCGCAAAGAAATCCGAGCTTTGCTCCTGGTGCCGGTTTTGTTCAACAATTCTGGTGTGGTGCACCCTTTCGTGTTCTGCAGTATGCCCTGTAGCCAGCAGTAATGACAGATAGTCTGTTTCTTTATTGAAGACTCTGCAGCTTGTGATTTTTTAAGAGCCGAAGGGGCATTTACATTAAAAGGTTCTTCGATCAATGTTTCCACCTCGATTACTGAATATGGACCACCATTTGGAGGTTGCTTATTTTTTGTTGTAGGCTCACGTCAATGAGGGCATCCATTGTGATTGTGGTTCCCCACAGATTGAGCACTGAGGTCCACAATGGGGTTACACTAGGGTAACACTCCACATTTTTGTTTTTTCAGCATGGCATGCTTTTGACAGAAAGCAATTATGAGTATAAACCCGTCCACTGAGCATGCACACACACACACACACACACACACACACACACACACACACACACACACACACACACACACACACACACAGACACACACACACACACACGCGCGCACGCGCACACACACACACACACACACACACACACACACACACACACACACACACACACACACACACACACACACACACACACACACACACACACACACACACACACACACACACACACACACACACACACACACCCTGAAGAACATCCTGGTTGTGTAGATGCTTGGAATTTGTCTTTCCCTTTCCTGGACAGGGCGACCCGACCTTTGTGAAACACAAAAGGCCCATTGCTTATCCCAGTCGGTGCTAAAGGATTCTGTCATGGTCACTGGGACAGTAAAGTACTGACTTGCCAAGTTTGGCACCTGGGACAGTGGAGCTTAAGTGAGAGAGGAGTAGTTTGTTGGTGAGCTATTTTGATAATTAGTTCTTTTCTCCAAAGCTATCGTTTAACATATTTTTCTGCAAAGCCAGAGGAATGCAGTCTTTTTCAGTGGCGTGTTGAATCATAGACTAGATAACACCAATAGCGTGGTTGTTCTATTATCAGTTGCATCTGGTGAGATATGTGCTAACCCTTTCTTGGCTTTGATTTTTATAATTTAGATCTTTTGGCACGAAATATCCATTAATATTAAATCGGTTTTTTGGTTTGGTGAGCCCTCATTTCTTGAAAACACATTATGCTGAAAAGGTATTACGCACTATGATGCATCTAGATCTCCAAGAATGTGATAATATTGAAACAAAATCATGACTGTCTTTTAAAGCTGATAGTAATATTTGATAGCAAAGACTGGATGGATATGCAACTAAACGGCTGCGTATTGAAACGTCCAAAGTCCATTAAGTCCAGTGGTCAAAAAGTCTAGAATCGCGGCATCCAGCGTTCATAAGATCCAGAAAATGTCCAAAGCCCTTGGACAGAGGAGAATCATCAAGTCCAGTGTTCATCGAGTCCAGTGTTCATTAAGTCCAGTATTCGTAACGTCCAGCGTGCGTGAGATTCACGGTTTGGAGTACTGTACCACTTTCTCGCAGCCCTTGACCTAATGCTTCGGATGTTGCCCAAAAAAGGGCTACCGGAGCCGATTTCGCCCGCCTCAGCCGACGAGTGACGTCATGCAGTACAGTGCTGCCCAGTTAAACCACTGTGCGTTAGGGCGTGTCATCGAGGGGACAAATCTCTTGGAATCAGCTGAGACAAAGTTTTTCCTTTGCACACGGATTAATGATAAACTTTCAGGTCTGTCGCACCGCACCGATGTTGATATTCGTGAGGCGAGAGCAGATTTTCTTTGATAGGCCAAGAAAACCGCATTCGATACCAGCGCCACCTATTTTACGCACTGGGATAATCCTCCAGCAAGTCTCAAAGCTGCCACTTTCGACACTACTGGTACATGGCAGATTAAGTATGAAATAATATCATAAAGAGCACCAGCAAGACATTGACAACAGTTTTAAGCTAACTTTTAGGAAAGAGCGTTTATTTTTGGTAAAACCCAAAGCTGTGCAGCTATGAGAATGCCCCAGCAGACCGGGTTAGGCTCAAGTTTGTTATTGCTAACGTATCGTTATGATGTTGATATGCAATTTGTGTGCTTTTTGCGTGGGATATATGGGCTTATTACTTAAGTTTTGCTGACACGGAAACATTTCTTTCGAACAATAACTTCCATGAGCGTTCCAAAGGCTACACGGTCGCGCATAAAATATTTTGTGGCAGGCCACCCGACACCATTGTCCCATCACCAGCTGCCGACTACGGGAAAGCCTTGAGCTACATCAGGTGACCGAACGAATCGAAGAGAAATCTCATATATACCATCTTCAAGGCCGCGACGGTAGACATAAGAGTACTGTGGACCAACGAAGCAATCCCTGTTCATGAGCTAAAATGCGTGACCAAATTTATCGAGAAGAACTGATGTAATCTCAACAGAGCTATCAGCAGGAAACCAAAGAAAGAAAAGGAGTGACACAGCAACGCCGCCACCGCGAAATTCAGCAAGCTTCTTGATGTCGCGAAATGCCAGTGCAAGTCTCAGCGCAGCTTTCCATGCCCAGTTGCCTGCACAGTGTATCAGGGGGAGGTTGCCATGAAGGACCAGAACAGACACCAGAAGCTTACCCTGGGGTCATATGACCGGGATACGATTGTGACTAGGAGGCTCGCGAGATGCGGAGGGTGGCCAGACAACTCCGGGGGCGTCGTGGCTCGGCCGCCAGTGAGGCGGTGCCTGCTGCTGAGCCTGAGTCGCCTTCCCCGCCGACTGCTGGACCCGCACCGCCCGCTGAGCCAGCGCTGGCTGCTAGTGCTGACCCCGAGCTTGCTCCAGGACCAAGTGGTCTCAGCGCTGGCGAGTCAGCCGAAACCACAGATTCTTGTATTCATTCGCGGTTCCGTACATGGTGGAAGTTGGCGACGACGCCGATTGTTCGTTCCGGTTGAGACCACTGTCACTATACATTATAACGTTAACGATGTGACTAACACCGCACTGGCGGTTGACAGCTACAGTGGCTCGAAACGGGTCGCTGCTGTTATCATCGCCTTTCAACAAGACAGCAAAGATGGACTGGCTACTTGAAATCAAATATCCTAGATCCTAGGAGGATCTGCTGCGCAAGGGACATAGGGAGAAAAGAGACGACTCGTTAAAATTCTAGAGTAATCCGCGAGTCAGGTTTGAGATTTCGGCTGCGCCCTGTAATTGTTCAATGGGCTACACTCCGTGAGCCCCCAGTGCGACGGTCACATGAAAGCGCCCGGTTACGATGGCACGGCCGTCAACACCGAAACGATAGACGGCGTGTTCCGGCTGTTTGAGTTGCCCATCGAGTAACGCGTACACTGGCTCATCTGCCAGCTGCACGGCAATGAGCTGAACCCCCTCCATCTGGTGCTGAGCTTGGACGGCACAACCACAGGATCGAAATTTTTTCTGGACCCATCGACAAGACCTGCGCCTGGGAGGTCTGGGAGAGCGACGTTGTGGCATTCAAACCTAGTTCGGGGCACGTGCCGAACCTGCCGGTCGACCTGATTCAACAGCTGAGCACCAACCAGCAACTGCCGTACCTTCTGGCCTCCGGCGTTTAAAACGGTTTTGTCCGAAACGTGGCAGCCCAGCGGCGAATCAGACCATGGAACCAAGTCAGGTAAATATGAATACGTATTATCTTCGAATTTGTAGCAACGAGTGTTTAAAGTCCATCAAGTATCAATCGAACTTTCATTTGCTCACTGTTGAGTATTCGCTTATTCTCATATCTTGTGCCGTAGTATGTCGCATCATTTGCTGGTTGGTTCATGCTTACTAGCATATTTGTTGAAATGTATTCAGTCACATTTAAGGAATATGGACATCGGCATAATTACATGCATTAAAGAGGCGCAATAATTTTTATATGATCTTGCGCTCGGTTTGTAACAAATTGTTCTAATATATTCGCTTCAGTTTTTAGACGGTTGACACTGGTCGCTGGTCTGCTCCTTGTCCAAATCTCTACCGAGACTTCCGGCAGCGCTCTCAAGAACCTCGTCCAGTGCGTGGTCGGCCATTATGTGCCGGTATGGTCCGCCATCCGGCAAAACAGCGGCTGCGACTCTGGCTTACGCAACTTGTTCCGGAGCATCGTGCTGCTCCGCGACCTGACGCAGCACACATAGGTCACGGCGCAGGCAGTCCTCCAGCGTAACGTGTAATGGGTCCGTCCGGAACAGCTGCTGCTGGACATGGTGTGGCATGAGCACCGCATGGTCCGCAAACAGGCGATCGTTGCGCCGCTCGTGAGCAACAAACCGAGGGTCTTCTTCAGCCCAGGGTCTTCGTCATCTCAGCGGTAAATTTCAAGGCCGTAAGGTACACCGAACTGATTCCCTGGCACAGACCAGTCACACAGCCCCCACCGCGAAACCTCAGCGACTGCGTGCTGCGGAACAAAGTGCAGGCACCGCTGGCCATCTTGCCCTGTCTGGTTCACACTAGGAGTGCGACGCAGCGCCGCACTGCCGAGGACGTCTGGGGCTGGAGCTGAAGCTTCGACAATATGTGGAGCCCAGGTGCGAAAGTACTTCTGCTACCGTGCGATCTCCGCCAACACGAGTTTTGGGTTTCCAGCTTGTGAGCAGTTGCTGTTTTGGGCTGGTGCATCGCCTACACAGGCTCAGTAGGGAGCAAGATGAGCATGGGGTCACCCTACCTCCCCCCATGTACGTCCCTGGTACAGGCTGCAGTACTCGCTGTATGTATTAAGTTCTACACCAGACAATATATTCTGAGTCATATCCTATACATGGTTTTGTTTGCACCATGTGAGTTGTCCTAGAGAAGTGAAAGTCTAAAACAATGCTAACCAGCATATTTGTACGAGTTCATACTCAACAGCACATCAAGTTTCCGCCAAAAGACAACCAGTCGGGCAATGCCTGATCCGCATATTAGACTTTAGGCCGAGACATTCTCGAACGACGGCTTAAGGAGCGCTCAATAGCATCCTTTCTTTACGCAAAGGTATTTTGTGTCGGTTGCCGCCCACGGGTTGGTGTTACCTGCGGCGGCGGACGTCGCCCAGCATTGGGTGACTGCAACGCCGGTCGTCGGTTTACGGCGCTACTGCGATCGACTCGCGTCTCACGAATGTAATTTTTTTTATCGCAAAAAACATTTGCTATACCGTTTACTTGTGGACTCCAGACAAACAATTTCTTCGGCTCGTTTGGTTTTGTTGCTGACGACACACCCTACTGTACGTGGATATGGATGTTTTGTTTTGAGCGCACAAACTTTGCCGCGTCGGACCCTTGGCAGCAGGCGTATCAAATAATTTAAAACTTTGATCCCTGGCTCGTGGCATCGGAAATAGCTAGTTATTTAGCAGTAGCTGCACGGTAATCGTGGAAAGCACTTGTCGGGTTGCCTGCTGTTTGGTATTGTGGGCTACGAATAATATTCTCCGCAGTATTTGGCTTCGTCATTTACTGTATGTGTTGGTGATGTTTCTAATTTTCTAGAGTAGTTGACGGCTGATGTGTATGGCTGACTGATTTGATGTCTGCTCCAGGTAGCCGCGCATATAGATTTCCGGCTCCTGGCACGCTAACCTATATTGTTAGTAATTTTATTTGACTAATTCTCCTCCCTTCTCCAATTGCAATTTTTTACACGCTCCTGCAAACGAGACCTATTCTGAATTCTACATGCCTTTACTCTCACGTTTTAAGTACGTTTCAAACGGGCGCGGTTTACCAAAATAAGTTGGTTGGCTGAACGATGAAAATACAACGAAGAGTACCGTGATAATATGCCAACGAATTCGTTTCTCTCCGAGTTTGGCTCACTTTCTCACAAATCTGCAGGCTGCAACCCGAGTTATGGCGGGGATGAAGCCCCCTGCAACTGTAAGATAACGTGTAAGAGGCGTGTAAGAGGCTTGTATTCGCCTGGACTCCTCCAAAAACCGACAGGCACCTGCGAGCGTCGGGTCCCTGCCGCCGCCTCAGACCCTTGAACCAGACCCAGACCCGCCGACTCTGGACCCCCGGTGAATCGGGAGACCCGCGGTCGCGTGACGTCCCCCGGCATCCAGTCAGATGTAGAGCTCGGAAGACAGCGAGGGTGAGGGCGCACACCCCGCACAATCACACCACACCTCCACCTGATTGTAAGCAATCATGCCACTCTACCAATCTACAAACACTCGTCATCGTCAATGAGATCGGTGGGAACACTGAAGCCGTACAACTCGACTGGTTGCCGGAGAGCGCGATCGCTCCTCCGCAGTCCCTGCGACTCTCTCTCTCACCCTGTGGAGGGTCCGGCCGAGGCGGTGGTAGCGCCGCACCGTTGCTGGACACGAACAAGTCATCTTTGCGCACACCGCACTCATCCAATTCATGCTCACCACAGCACAATGACTGAGAATTTGTCCTGGCGCTCGACAATTCATCGCGATCGCTCCACGGTAGCGATAGGTGCTCAGCGGGGTCCGCGACCAACGGGCTTGATCGTACGGCAGGCGGACCTGAACCACCCCCCGTGGACTCATGATTCGACACAATGTTCGCCCTCGGCAGCGTGCCTGTGTCGTCCCCAAACTCCTCACCCGCGCCGGGCATTCGGCTCCCGTCTGACCCTTTCTGCGAGTTTCGGCACCGCAGGCACCGCACGTGCCAAGGCGTGCCGTCGACCTCAACCACCTGATCCGGTACTACCCGCGCAACTACGCCCTGGCGCGACACATCGGCACACCCCGTGGCGGGCCCCCGGCGCCACATCCACACCGCATTGCCGACGCAAAACGACGACGAGACGGGTTCCTGCATCAGCGGAGGTACGGGCTGGGCAGCGCACTGGCCGGTCAGCAGGTCGGCACCGGCTGCGCGGAACATCTGCGCCATCGGCGCGCTCAGCGAGTTAGCACCGCCCCGCAGGGTCGCATTGTACCGACGCACCGCTTCACTGACGGAGCACCGCTGGCGAGCGACCATCACCTTTATAGTTCAGAGGTGGCGCTCCACGATTCCGTTGCCGCCGGCCTCGTGCACCGCGCAAAACCGCGGCCAAACCCCCCCACTTCGCGGCGAAAGCAGCCAAGCGCCGACTCCGGAATTCAGTGGCATTGCCCAGCGGAGGCTCAGCCGGCGCGCCGCGTTCTAGGAACATTCGATGCAGGTGATCCGTCCCTTCTGCCGAGTCAGATCGTCGCAGTGCGCTCCAAATGCTGTACCGGGACGGCCCGCAGTCTACGATCGTGAGGTAGAGACGGTTTTGGCAAGGGGTCACGTCGATCGCGTGTCGGGTCCACGTTGTCGGTACGCCGAGTGAGCCGGACCGCCAGCTAATTGGCGCCGGATCAATCGAACGCACACATCGCACTGGCTGACGACGGCTCGCACGTCGGACCGTGCGACGTGTCCGCCAAGGTCCCGTCTGCCGTACCATAGGGATCGGCGGATCCCCTGGTGCCCCGTCCGTTCGTGTATGCTTTTAATCCGGGCACGAATGTCGCTTGCCGTGGGCTCGTGAGTGGCTTCTTGGTCCGCCGGGGGCGCCGCGACTTCTTCCGTCCTGATAGTCGCGGAGACCGAAGTCGTATTTCGCGGGGGTGCCGTGAAACATTTTGGCGCGGCGGCTGCTGCGGCTGAAATCTCATCTCGAGGCTCTGCTCGCAGCCAGGTCTGGGGAACTCAGGTGAGAGCGTCGGCAGGATTGTCTTGTGACCGCACCAGCTGGACGGTCACCAAGAGCTGGAACTCGTCGACCAACTGCCGCATGAGGCCAATCCTGCGTCTGAACAGCATCTCCCCCTGCGCCTTTGTAGTGGGACGAGAACGTCCGCTCAAGACGTCACTCAACCGCTTGAACACTGTGGCCGAGTCCGTGCGTAAGCTGAAGCGCTTAACGCCCCATGCCAGGGCCATGCTCACGCCACTCATCGCCGCGTCCAACTCGGCCACGTTGGTGTGGTCCGCCGCCTTGGGCTCTGGCCTGAGCCACGCGGCATCCTCGAGAACGCCGCCCTCCGTATCCTCCAGGACTACTCCGTTCGCGATGGCGCTCGTGTCAGTCCACACCACGAGCTCCCGGCCGACCATTCGCCACGGCCCACGAGCAGGGTCAGCTGCCCTCACCCGCGTTGAGACCTCCTGGATGTGTGCGCGCAGCGCATCACCCGACACTGGGTTGTCCCACCCGATCGTCAGGCCGTTCACTCGCCTCTTTAGCCAGGCAGCTGCTGGCCGCAACCATCCCACCAAGGGATGGTTGCGGCGCCACAGACTGCCCGCACCACGCAAACAATGCACGCCGGGTGAGCTCGGTCGGCGGTGGAGGCACCTCATTGTCTCGACACCACCGCAGCTCATCATCCCGAGCCTCGACTCGAAGGCCGAGCATTCGCGCTCCGTCCACGACGCGCTCCGGCAGCTTGCAGGTCAGCCCGTACCTCGCAAAGTGCTCCACCACCCTGTCGGCGCTGACCACGTCTTCGTCAACGAGCAGGTCGTCCACATAGGCGAGCATTCCCCGGCTGATCGCCTCGTCCTCACGCAGCACCGCCTGAACAACGGCCTTCATAAACGGCGCCACATTGAGGCCGAATCCGAGCCGCGTGAGGCTGTAGGTGCGGCCCCTGACCCGCACCGTCTGGTACGGCCACAGCCGGCGCTCCAGACGCTACTGCAAGTACGCTTTTCGCAGGTCGACCACGGCCAACCGGGCACCACGCTGGCGCCAGCGGCGCAGCTGCTCGGCGCACACGTCGGCATCCACGGTGTGCGCGGTCACATGCCGGTTGAGTTCGCGGTGGTCCAACACCGGCCTGACCTTCCCCTTGTGCGGCTGTTGAACTGCCATCAAGGGGATCAGGCCCCGAGCGGGCCCGTCCTTGTGCCCGTCACAGGGCCGGAGCCATCCAGATCCGTTCGCCACCCACTCAGCCAACTCGCGTTCGTATGCCTCTTGTGCTTCAGCCGGCCTTCCACGCCACACTCCAGTGAGCGCCGTCGAACCGAGGCCCGAAATCCGCCGCTTCCAACGCCAGTGAGCTTCGCGTGCCTCTGCCCGGCGCCGCCGCACCGCATGCCGGCTCGTCACTTGCCGACTCCGACGCCTCCTGTGCTGCCGCACCCAGCTGCACGTCAGTCGGGGACCGAACACTGATGCCTCCTAACGCGGTGATGATAGACATGCCGATCAGCACGTCCAACCCCAATGGACGATCCGGAACCACCAGCGCCGCGGGCATTACTCGCTTGCCTCTGTAGTCGAACGTCACCTGGGCGGTGCCCACGCACCGCAACACTCTATCGTTCACCGTTGGCATCTTGACCGCGCACGGGCGCCACGTGCGGCAGCAGCTCACGTGAACCAGGGTGTCCGTACATCCCGTGTCGAGCAGGGCACGCCGGGGGCGCTGGTCCACCAGCAATGTCGCGACTGGTAGAGCGTGCAGTACTGCTCGGGGACTGCGCTGGCGCTAACGTAGCCCCCCGCCCGTTTGGGCACGCCGCTGGCAGGCGACCCGCCTGTCCGCAGGTCCAGCACTTCCGGACAGGTCGCCTTGCCGGTCGCACCTGTCGGGTTCCCCGTTCTTCGTGCGCTCCAGCCGCTGCCGCTGCCGCACCGGCAAGTTCGTTGCTCAGCACTGCACGGGCTCGCACCAGGATGCTCGCCAGACTACAAGCCTCCGCCCGGGAGCCAGCGCGGACAATCCTCCGCACCTTGTCGGGCAGGCCGGCGACAAAAACGTAGGTGGGCACGTTTTCCGGAACCCCACCGCACAGAGCTGCGAGACGCCGTAGGTCCGCCAGGAACACGTCAGGCGACTCACCAGGCAGCAGCCGTCGACTGGTATATGCGTCGTACGCTGCAAACCAACCCATCGCAACGGCGTCGTATAGAGCGTCACGCACGGCGTCACTCGATGCGCGCGCCTCCTCCGGCATCTGCAGCCAGACGGCAAACGCACCACCCGTGAGTCGCGCCGGCAGAATGCTGGGCAAGTCTGCTCCACGATGAAGGCAGAGCACGGCCGCCCTCGTGAACCACTCTACAACGTCGGCCATGCCATCGTACTCGGGGATGAGTCGCGCGTCGAATGGACCTCCACCATTCGCCGCGGCCTCGTTGTCCACTCCGACCGTAGAAGTCAACATCACTGGCGCTGGGACACTCGCAACAGCCGTTGTGCCAGCGTCGCCACTGGCCGAGGCGGTTTCGGGCATGATGGCCGAAATAGCTTGTAAAAGAACGTAGCGTGTATTCGCCTGCACTCGTCCAAAAACCGACTGGCACCTGCGAGCGTCGGGTCCCTGCCGCCTCCTCAGCGACCGACCCTTGACCCCCAGCGAATTGGGAGACCCGCGGTCACGTGACGCCCCCCGGCACCCAGTCAGATGTAGAGCTCGGAAGACAGCGAGGGCGAGGGCGCTCACCCCGCACAATCGCACCACAGCAACTGAATAGGGAACCGCACTCCTGGTTGCAAGTAAGTAGGAAGTAAAAAAGCAAACGTTGACTGCGAATGCATTCAACTGCCTGCCAACCGTCACGCGAAACACTACGCACGTGCCGCGCTTAACGGCGCTGTTGATCCACCATCTGAACAGCGGAGCCGAGCGTACTTCACTGAACTGGTTTGCGATAGATAAGCTGAATGAATTGGGAGAATCGTGAGCTTGTTTCGCCATCCACTTCATCAATCTTAACACGCTTTCTTCCTTTTACACTTCAGAACCTGCTCAGTATAGAATTTGGGGTCCAGCAGCACCAGTCTGGAGTTTATCGAGACGGGTGCAGTTCGCGCCGCAGAGGGGCGATGGTGGCATGGTGGTTAGTGGTTAGGGTGCCATCTCTGGATTTTTCTATCCTGGGATGGAGTCCTGGCCAAACCACTATCGCATCCCACGTACCCAATGCTTGATAAATGCGTAATAGAGGCGTTCCGCCTCGAAATAGCCATGACAGCCGGTGAGACGTAAAGCCCCAATCGGTATTACAGCCCATACCGACAAACAAACCGCCGCCCGCCAAATTTGCGGACATTGCTTCCGCTTAATCACTGTATATATGTGGGAATAATAATGTGCAATCGGTTGGACGCGGAGTTCGGACACACAGGCCAGCCCAGAGGCTGCCCAGCTCGACGGTCCGGCCGGCAGCCATGCCCGCGGCGGGCTGCGGACGAGGCAGCCCGGCCGCCAAAAACGCATTCACAAGCGCGCCGTCCCTCACCCAAGAATCGAAACCCGCCACACGCGCGCGAGGCCTGTTCGTGGGGCAGCCCGTCCGCGGTCGAAACGCTGCCAGCTCAGCCGGGCACGCCGCCATCTTCACGTCAGAACCCGAGGCCCATGACTCGGTTTCACTCGGTTCGCCTCTGTACACATTCCGGCGGACCGGCCATTCGGACGTGTCGGACATCTCGGGATCTCGCTCGTGCTGAACCGGAGCCGCCTACTCTCCTTCTCCTTCTTGGCGGGCGCTTTAATGGAAGAGCCTCATGTCAATCAGGAACCAGCACCGGACAGGGTCCCTCTGCCCGTTTTCTCTAGATCCCAAATGCGTCAAACTGGAATCCCTGCGCTATTTATTAAACCCGCTTCTCTTGGGAGGTTTTTGAAATGTTGAGTGGCCCCACGTTGATCCAGGGTCAGCCATTCCGGTCAGAGGGTATTCGGCGTCAGAGAGGGGACCAATGTATAAATGTATAATGTGTAGTAATAACAACCGATTGGCAATCTGAAAGGAAACGGAAAGGTCCTCAGCCCCAATCGAGAAATGTATGGGGTCTCAAGTCTTGGCTGAAAACTCCATTGGGGTCTGGCTGTTGAAGAGGGAGGGAGGGGGTTGGAGAAGGTCGAGGGGTCCAGCAACCCCTTGCGGAGCTCTTTTCGGAACCGTGAGGTCTAAAAAAGACCATACTGAATGAGAAGAGCAAAATTATTGCCAAATAAAAATTCTGACAACACCGTAGCAGCGTCTAGCGGCTAAAAAAGCCCTCTCTAGTAAACTCGTGGAACCTCCTGGCTGCTCAGTCGGGACATGCGGTTAAGCCATGCATCAGATTTCGCGCTAGGCAGTGGTCCAGAATCGGCCAATACGAAGGGCCATTGGAGGTTAAGTCGATCGGATTTGTTATCGAAAATTAGCTTCATTGTGTGACTCCGTTCACTAACGACAGTCTTATGGCAGAGCAATGTAAATACACCTTCAAAAATACTTATGTCTCAAAAACACTGCCACGCCAAATGCTCACATGCATCATATATGTTTTCGTGATTGACGGTGACAAGTTATTTAGATGACTCTTTCGGTGAAAATGACAGCATATCGTGCAATTTTCTGTTTCTTGTGAAGATTGTCTAGCCTCCGGAATAGCTGACCGAATTATGACCAGAGTGATATAACGGGAGAGCTTTGACACCCACAGATCGGAGTGCAAAAATGTAGATTCATGGGATGTTACGCTCAGTACATATGTGGCTGATGGTAATATCCCTTCTGCATGTGCGTTGTACGTATGTTTAAGTACCTATCCTCGTTGTATGTCTCAGCCATCGTCCTGATTCGCCGTTTTGCATAACTCGGACTGATAGAGGGAGGAGGGGGGGGGGGGGGGGGTTGATGCGACCCTCCCCCGGCGTTTCCAAGCTTATAGAGATAGAGCCTGCCGAGAGCAGCAGTAGTGTTCTGAATATGACCTCACGATCGGCACTAGTTTTATGTTGTTGACGGGTCAAAAGTCGAATTTTGCAGAAAACAGCACTTTGTAGCTTTATTTTATGTTGACGAGAACAAGCCTTGCAGTGACACAAACGCTTACTTGGCGTGTGCCTTATTCGATTCTGAATGCATTCTGTAGTGCGATTCTCTTGCCGCCCGCCGCCTGAGCCAGCCATAGATCGCCATCAAGTGCTCATCACAAACTGCCGCTGCTCCGAAACCAGGAAATCTAGGAACACGATTTGGTATCAAAACGCGTGCCATAATCACCATCTATCATGGCGAGGGTTAAACGTCATGTTATTGCCGCGTTGGGTATCGGCAACGATTTTTCGTGAAACGATATTCCTCATTTTGCTGATGATGAAGTCATAGCGGGCAAAACAGGAAAAAAACAATACTTGCTTCCCTCCATAATTGCTTGCTCCCAGCTTGACCTCACGCTGACCCCGTCCTAAAATACCAAGTCTCTTGCAACAAGTCGTGCTCTGTCCAATTGCTGGCTCCGAAAGGTTCCGATGCTCGTGAAACTTTCCCCGTCCAAACAATGAGAACTTCTTCATTGACGTGCCAGACTGTTCGCACGCGTTTGGCGACAGGCAGGCTGGCGCGAATGAAAATGGCGCGAACGATACGATGATCGACCAAGGCAACCGATCGCTTTTATCGCGTAAGACGGACTTGCAGTGAGCGCATATGACCGAAGGAAATATGACAAAGATACGGGTATGCAACTTGAATATGATCATAATCGTTTTCAATATGTTCACCGCCTTTCATCGTTTCGCTAAGTCTTTGATAATGGATGTAGGAGCACAGTGCGCTTACGGCAAGCTTATTGTGTGGGGCATGCTACAAATGCTCGTGAAACGGGAGATGTAAAAGTGCATGCGTTAGGCGACAAGCAGACTATCGCGTATAGGAACACCGAGACAAATGTCAGAAGATCATGTTATTGTCGGTTTTAAGCGGATACGTGGCCCGTAGGCAATAAGGTGGAGGCAGGCTCTGCTACTTAATTTCATTTTTCGGTCATTTCATGTGAAGGCAGGCTTTCTCTGATGCATGTCTCGGTTAAGTTGACAGCACACCGTGCATCTGTGTTTCTTCTCACATTATGTCTGGTCTCCGTAATATCATGCCTAGTTGTGAACGGAGTCATATAACGGAAGATATGTATCATCAGAATTGGGGTGCGAATGTGTAAATTCATGTCATGTAATGCTTAGAAATATGTGGTTGACTATGATATCCCTTATGCATGTGTTACGTCGCACGCATGTGTAAATACCTACTCTCGCTGTCTTACACATTATCTTATTGCTGCACTGGATATCGGCAATGATGTTTCGTGAAAAGATGATCCCTATTTTGTCGACCTTTGCAACCATGTGAGGCAGCAATGTTCGCTTTCTTCCATATTTACTTTCTCCTTGTTTCATCTCACGTTGAGGCCGCCTCCGAAAATGAACTCCCACGCGACAAGTCGCGATCTGTCTGGGGTCCTGTACTAGACGACTACGGCGCTTGAGAAACTCAAAGCGGGAAACGTCCCCGACCGACCAATTATGAATGCCATTAGAACATTTTTATCCACGCGCCGAACTTCACACGCTTGACAACCGTTGACTAGACGAATGACAATACTTGACAAACGCTCTGGTGCGAATGAAAATGGCGCGAACGATCAGCTGATCGGCCGAGGCAGCCGAAGTCAGAAGTCACCGCGTAAGTCAGAAGTCAGTATACCATACTTCTAATAAGGCCAAGGGAAATACAACCACAATAGACATATATATATATATATATATATATATATATATATATAATGGATGTGATAACCATAGTTCTTAATATGCACAGGTCTTTTCATTGCTTTGCTACCTCCTTGGTAATGGAAATAGGAACACCGTGTGCTCGGAGCAAGGGCAGCAGAGAACATTTTCAACGGTGCTTATTGCAAATGCTCTTGAAACGGAATGAGCGATGCAGTGTGCAATAGGCGTCTAGCAGCGGGCCGTATGTAGCAACACGGCTTTACAAAAATAATAAGGAGCAAAGGGCCCAACATTGACACCTGTGGAACCCCACTCTTTGCTAGCTACGTATTGAGATTTTGTACCATTAAGCATGACTATTTGTTTTCTATCTAGCAGCAAAGCGCTTACACAACCAAAAATTTTCCCTCAGTACCATGTGATTTTAACTGACATAGCAGACTTTGGTGTGCTACCTTATATGAACAGATTAATGTAAGAAGATAACCTAAAGCACTCGCGCATTCATTCAACACTCCACCATATATCTGGTCATGTCCGGCCACCTTATCAACCCTAATTTCCTTCAAGCTTTCCCTTACGATACCGCGGTCACCATCAGATCCAACGTGTCGACGTGCTGGATCATCAAAAATAGCGAAGGTGATAGGGGAAAGTCGGGAATTTTTTGGCGGTACAACTTGGCCTATTTGGAACAGAATGCAAACGAAGAGACCAGCAATCAGGCACAGCATGACGGGCGCATATTTCATGTGCAAAACTGTGAAAATGACTTAGCAGATGCGAGAGGCATACAATGTACACATCCCGTGCAGCCATGCCACGCCGGAGGACAGCTGAATGCTCCGTGCCATGAAGAGGACGAAAGGACGTGTTGGCTAGCTGTGGCTTGTGGGATGTGGGGAGCAAGGAGATGGGGCGTGGCGAAGCTCAGCACGCAACTGTGCTTTGTTGTTATGCCACCAACTTAAAACAAAAAAGAATGCACATATGCATGAGATCTCATGAACCAGGCTTACAGACCTGACAGCGTGATCCAGCTCACTCAGGTTTGAGGTAAGTTGGGCATGTTCGAAAAGCCTGCTTCCGATAGATCTTACTCATGGAGCGTGTGACCACTTGTATCTTAGACCAAACACTACAAACGGCGTGAAACGAGGCTTTACTCGTTCAACGCCAATACACCACAAGATGGCACGAAACTAGCTCCAAAGGTTTCTCGAAATACGAACTAGCCGACTGATACTCTCGGTATTCGATACGTATCTATATCCACAGGCCAATGACCAAGAATCACAGCTTGATGCTGGTACGAAATCAATCCAAGCTATAATTCCATGCGTTGTGCCCAAGTGCAGGCTCCAGTCCACATCAGCCATAGGAAATGCACTGCTTTTTGCCGGCTTCGTCCCTCTACTTACTCCCCGTTCTTGTCGCTCACGACTCTTTTCCGTTGTGCGCTTCTCAGATGACTTGTATCTCATCTTAGACCAAACACTCTTAGACTTGCATCTTAGACCAAACACTACAAACGGCGTGAAACGAGGCTTTACTCGCTCAACGCCAATACACCACAAGATGGCACAAAACTAGCTCCAAAGGTTTCTCGAAATACGAACTAGCCGACTGATACTCTCGGTATTCCATACGTATCTATATCCACAGGCCAATGACCAAGAATCACAGCTTGATGCTGGTACGAAATCAATCCAAGCTATAATTCCATGCGTTGTGCCCAAGTGCAGGCTCCAGTCCACATCAGCCATAGGAAACGCACTGTTTTTTTTTGGCCAGCTTCTTCCCTCTACCTTACTCCCCGTTCTTGTGGCTCACGACTCTTTTTCCGTTGTGCGCTTCTCAGATGATGGAAACAAGTCCATGCTGTATTCAAAACCCGACTGGCCGATCATCAGCGAGCTAGTGCTCTCAGGACAGCGCCAGGTGGCACCGTCCGGGCTGTACGTGTCGGACGAGACAGACACCGACAGTATGGTAAACCCACAAGAATATATATATATATATATATATATATATATATATATATATATATATATATATATATATGAACAGATATAGTGATTGGCCCGTCCATGAAGTTTACACGTGCACAGATGTGAGAGCACATCAAATGATTCAGCACTCATGTCAATGGGATAAATGTCTCGAGCTCTCTTCTGATGCATCGTTAGACCGTGTTTAATGACAACCGTAACGCCAGCATTGACTTTTCGAAGCAATGGGGGCGGGACTGTGCATCAGATACGTGCCATTTCATTTGGAATCATTACATCCGTCAAATTCAGGGATCGTGCTTTTTCCACAGCTGTTGGGTGAAGGAAGAATCATAACCAGTCTGAAGGAGCTGTTACTCAAAAAGCATAAATTACGTTTACACTTAAAGTGACGTTATTTTATGTAGGCTCTGAACTACCCGTGCATTTGATATGGCAGTTTGAATCGCAGTGAGGTTTGATAGTCTTGCACGGCACATGGAGTTTCGGGAATCGCGATAAATGCAATGAACTATTAATGAGAAAGTAATGAATAGTACGTCACTGAACCTTACGTGGATGGAGGTCTCATAGATAAACGCAACACTCAACCGACAACCGTGGAAATAATATATTGCAGAAGCGTGACTTGGTGTGACAGCAATGAATAGTGCAACCTTCTTTAATACGAGCGTAGATGGCCGGCTAGGTACCCTTCGCCCGGGTGGGGGGGGGGGGGGGGGGTCAATTTGACCCCCTGAGATCTCGGGAACTAAGAAAGATAGAAAGCACCAAATTTCGAGGGTGTCTTAACCTGTATGTGAACTCACTTACGTCAAAGTTTGAGCTTCCTAGGTTATGACCTTCAGGTCAAATAAGGTCAAACAATATCAAATTCTAGGTTGGTCTCCAAGGTGCCTCCAGAACCTAGGCAACTGTTTCTAAGCAAAAGATCACAAGCCCATTGAAGGTCAGTGACCTTTTTGACCTTTTGAAGGTCATGGTGACCAAAATACTACAAGACTGCTCTGAGTTTTGCATTTGAATAAGCGACAAAGAATACGCTAAGCAGTATGTTCCTAGAACAAGCTGTCGACCCGGGTCATCTTACGTCAAAGGCCTGCTCTGACCTCTAAGAAGTCGATGGCAGATGTATAATGCAGTTCCTTCTATCAATAAATTCAGAATGAGCACCAGAAACTATCCCATACAGGAAGCTCTAGAGTAATAAATGAGGTGGGTTTCGACCTTGGTCCGACCTTCACACCTGACCTCAAGTCAACGTTAATTGCTCATCCAACATTTGTGGTGCCTAAGAAAGCATCTCTGAGATGTATAGCTTCTTCAAACACTCCGTTGTTGTATCAGATTAAACGATTCCCTTGAAACTGCCTTCGCTGAAACCACGGCCTGACTTTGACCTGCCATATGTCAGCGATCTTACAAGGCACATCTACATTTGTTATGTCAAACAATCCACTATTCAATTGTCTACATCGAAGCAAAATTTGGCGCGGCTGCGCCGCACGGTTCGGAAACTATTCTGGAAAAACCTTCGGGGAGGGGGGGGGGGGCAATTTGACCCCTAATTTGACCGCGTGTTAATCTGGTGCTTTCGCACCTTCATGAGCTAATGAGTGGAAGGAAGTGACCATTCTCATTCAAGCATGTTTGTTGTAGCATAAAATATGGCTTTATCACCATGACAGCACTCAGGAACATATTAGCGACAATTCCTAAACAAACAGAGAACATCCCTGCTCGCCCGCTTGAGCAGGCATGAGTACCAATACAAGTTTCCGTAATTCGTTTTCTTCACACGGCGAAAAGATAAACAGAACTCATAAATTTCTTAATTTCTTCGACAGTGAAAAACTGCACCGGCGCCTCAAACCCGTGAGTTGCATTAAGCATGATTCTTCCACTTTTATGGTCTAATTTTTTAAGGTGATGTTGCTGGTAACAGTGCTAACTAGTGGTGTCAGCTGCGCATCGCGCTCGAATGGGGGGTGTGCATGTTACTTCGCACTGGCTGTTGCGCGGACCGCGCTGAGCCGTGCGGTGTGGGCGTGGCTAACACAGGAGACAGTAGCTGACCCATCTTCCGCCATACTGCCTATTTGCTAGACTCCACATGCCGCACATGTCGTGTCGCGTGCCCCGGGGAAGTAAAGTAGCCTCCGCACAACGGGGAAGGTAGCCGGCACGCACGGGTTCTCTTCACAACGGGGAGGGTAGCCGGCACGCACGGGTTCTCTTCACAACAGGGAGGGTAGCCGGCACACGCGGGTTTTGCGGGCGCCCTGCCGCTGAGGAGATCACTTGCCGCAATGCAGATGGCTTTGCGACGCTTTCTACACGGGCGTATCCCAAGCGGGGAGAGACCCATCCGTCTCCCGCAGTGGACACGTCTGGGCGTCCTGGCCGCGCACCGCGCACCGCGCACTCTTCACACGCTACAGCGCCGAAGGACGGCGAACCTCCCGAACCGGTCGCAGCTGTTCGCCGTACCCGCATCGCCGCACATTTGCTAGTTGCAGCTGCCTGGCGGGCCGCGGCAGTACTCGAACTTGCTGACCTCTGGCGAGGACAGCAGGATGGCTACGTTAAAGACGATAGTGATGACGAGGAAGCAGGCGCCGGAGAGCCGGTCGACGACATAGGCGACGAGGCGCCACTCTTCGGCCAGCGCGGCCTTGAGCCCCTCGACATTGTCCTGTTCGCGACGAGCGGCCATGTTTCTCTCTATCCGCTCCAGCACCTCCTGCACACCGTTGGCCGTCTTGACACCTGGCGGCGCACGGGACAGGCCGGTGAGTACGTCGCGTCAGTCGCGCTTGGGACAGGGTCACCAGAAGTGTACAGGGCGCGCCGCGCGCCACCGGCCTGGCCTGGCCTGGAAAGACGACAGCAGACACATCCTGAGTCCTCGAATGCTCCGAGAGAGTTCGACGATGTTGTCTTTACGGATATCAGCTGACTGTTTTGCTTTGCGCACACAGCATGCTCATATGTGAGCACCTAGTTTCAGAGCCCATTCATTACCCGCATCAAGCCCACGCCTGATTCACACATCCGTACTGCAGAGTTTAGCAGTTTGCACTTACTTACAAAAGCAGAAGTCAACATCGAGTTTTCCTGGACATGCGGTTGTGCACGTCATATACAGTTGAGCCCTCTGCTCTTGCTTTGACATTCAGCACTTTTTGCATGTCCCTGGGCTTTAAGGATGAAGATCCTTGGACAATGGACAATGAGGGTTTGTGGCCAAAGCATCCTGAATTGCCCGTAAGATAGTTAGCTTGTGTTAAAATATTTGCTTACACCCCGGCGTAAGCTTAAGCGATGCGAGAAACTCTTTATCAAAGATTGTTTGCGATGGGACGAAGGGAAACACATACAAAAACAGTCCAGGAAATGTCGGAATGGCCAGAGCATATGCAAAGACGACGCCTGGATGTTCTTTTTCCAAAATGTGCACAACTAGCGGTGCCGTCATGGGCGATATTTCATCGCATCTGCATTCGCGGAGGCGGGGCTGCTCACATACATTTCGCCGTCATAACACTTATTTCATTAACGGTTTCTGGTTGGAACGCGGCAATGGGATATAAGTCCAGATCCATGGAATCTATTACTTTACAATATTGTGGGGACTTATTAGAAAAGTTGAGTGTTGTTACGTGCCCCTTTTTTATTGTCCCATGCTGCAAATGTGAGGCATCGTCAATACCGTTATCGTTTCATTAGAGTGGAACAACTCCGAGTCAACACCTGGCTTAATAGCTTAGGTTACCCGTGCAGGGCCGGACCCAGCACGAGAACTTAATAGATACCAGTCTGTTTGGAGGGGGCAGTTCCAAAACGGTGCTAACCACACTACAATCAGGCCAATTGCCCGCATTATTTTCCGCGGTCACGGAGAGGCCACGATTCGGCCTCTTAGGTAGGGCTGACTTCTTTCGTTTGGTACGTAGTGAATCCCGTAATTTGAGCGTTTAAGACTTTTTCCTCATGATCGTGTGCATTTTTACGCATGAACATAATGTAAGCTATTTTCTGTACTCGAGAATACCTGCCACGAACACATTATTTGTATATACAACCGGCTCCTAGCATCCGGAAAATGCATCCAAGGGGAACCGACCGGCTCCTGGCATCAGGAAAATGCAAGATCTGACACACTCCACTTGTCAGAAGTCAGCAAAACGTCCGGAAAAATCGGCCGCCTCTAAGAGAGCTGCTAAATGCCGCCATCCAATTTTCATTTCATTTATTCGCTGGCTTCTAAAGTGGTATAGGCCAGCAAAGCTGCCAGACGCCGTGCGAAACACAGCCATTCCAATAACTAAACACGGGTAGGGCAATCGTTACGAGCGCGGCCGCTGAGCGAATTAATTCCACTTATATAGCGATATGATTTTCTATATGAACTGCTCGGCTCGGCCCCGCCAGTGCGGCCCTCGCGCCATCTTTGCAGCCACTAGTTGCAGCTGCATACCGGCTTCAGTAACATGAGGTGTTATTCATTAAAGCCGTATTGCACAAGGGTTTCAGGATTTTGATACATGGTGTTCAGCCGGACGGCATTTTCCTGCAACATGCGGTCTGATGTCAATGTATCTATGGGACAATGTTGACAAGCGGCGTCAAAGCGGTGTCTGCCCAACGGTTTTGACGATCGGGAAAACGGCAAATCGTATAAAGATATCTGCAGATTGATGTGTAAACCAAGACACGCACTCTGTGCGCAAACGACTTATTAGGCCTTTTTTGGGAGAGAGAGAGAGAGAGAGAGAGAGAGAGAGAGAGAGAGAGAGAGAGAGAGAAGAGGAGAGAGAGAGAGAGAGAGAGAGAGAAGAGGAGAGAGAGAGAGAGAGAGAGAGAGATAGAGAGAAGAGAGAGAGAGAGAGATAGGATAGAGATAGAGCGAGATAAGAGAGAGAGAGAGAGAGAGGAGAGAGCAGAGAGATATAGAGCGAGATCCGATCTATCTAGAGAGAGAGAGATCTCGACTCGAGAGAGCGATCGATCCTATAGAGTCTTGAGGATCTACGAGGCCCACCCCACCCTTATTTCTATACCCACCACCACCCCCACCCACCATCAACTACATCACACATCACTCATAACCACACACACACACACTCCACACCACACCACACACACACACACACACACACACACACACCACACCACACCACACACACACAACACACACACCACACACACACACACACAAAAAACAAACAAACCGTACTGTGCAGGCAATGCACCGGTTATAAACCGCTAAAAAAAACCTACGTCAAGGCTGTCTGGCTCACATGTTCTCTTGTTGGCTGGGAGGGAGCCTGTCAGCTTTTCGGTAACCGGCCTGAAAGACATGCTGTTGCCAAAATCGGGAAATTAGACCAAGAAAAGTATGGAGGTGAATGGTTCATTTCCCTGTGGCAAACAGGTACCTAAAATATTTCCGTCTCCCTCAAAGCTTTCGTCACGTCCACCGCGGCCGCAAGCCACAAGTGATACAGTAGCTTCGCCGAATGAAGTTATCAGGCTTTGCCATGCCTAAAGCCAGCCAATGATCAAACAAATCTTTTGTAAGAGAGTGGTCCTTACACATCAGGGCGCTTCTGATTGACAAAGCCAGTGCATTAATTAACACGCGCCCGGGTGGCCGGCTGGATACCCTTTGCTCGGGTGGGGGTCAGTTTGACCCCGCTACGGTCTCGGAAACTAAGAAAGCTACAGACACCAAATATACAGGGTGTGTAGACCTGTGCGTGAACTCACTTAGGTCAAAGTTTCAGGTTCCTAGGTCATGATCTTCAGGTCAAATAAGGTCAAACAAGGTCCAATTCAAGGAATGTCTCTCAAGTGCCCCTAGATCCTATATAACTGTATCTAAACAAAAGGTCACATGCTCATTTAAGGTCAGTGACCTTCTTGTACCTTTTGAAGGTCATGGTGACCAAAATCATACAAGATCGCTCTGAGTGTTGCATTTCAATAAGCGACAAAGATTATGTTAGGCGGTATGTTTCTACAAACAAAATATTGACCCGGACCATTTTAGTTCAATGACCTATTCTGATCTTTAACAAGTCCATGGAAGATGCATAATGCGATTCCTGCTATCAATAAATTCGAAATGAGCATCGGAAGCTTTCTCATACAGCAAGCCCTAGCGTAATAAAACAGGTTGTTTTTTAACTTGGTCTGGCCTTCATACCTGACCTTAGGTCAATGTAATTTGCTTATTCAACTGTTGTGTTTCCTAAGAAACCATCTCAGAGATGTATGGCTTCGCCTAACACTCCGTTGTTAGGCGAAGCCAAACGATTCCCCAGAAATTGACTTCGCTCAAACCATGGTCTGACTTTGACCTGCCATAGGTCAGCAACATTACAAGGTACATCTAGATTTTGATCCCAAGCGGTCCGCTATTCAATTGTCTACAGCTATGCAGAACGCAACCCGACGCATCGACGCAAAGGTATGCATCATCATCTTAGCTCTCTGGACATATTTGCTTTCGGACATTCGCACCAATGGTGTCGTTGCGATGTTCAGCGCACTAAGGGAGACGAAATTTAGCTAATCCGCCCATTTGATACAACAGTATTCATAGCCTTGTTACTCGTAGAATAAATAGAATAGAGAGAAAGGTGTGATATTTCGGCTACATGCCTTTATCAAAACAAATTGTCCTCTGTGCCGTTTATTCTAGAAGGAATAAGTCTATTAACACCGTCTTACCCATATGCATAACGTTTCTCGCACGTGCGCTTAAAAACTTACGTAATTTTAGACGACCATATATCGAATTATGGATTCACTCTCTTGCCGAACCATATATGTGCAATAAGCATAACTACGGAGTGACGACAAAAAACACAGAAGTTCCTCAAGCTGGTCGTTAGCAGACATTGTTTGCAATCAGTCCAGTTTGTGCAACTGACAACAGAACGCGCGAGAGATCTGTGAGGGAAGAACGCAGGAATCAGGTGAGTGAAGATGCTATAGACCGACACAGTTTTCGACGCTAGGTTTTTTCATAAGCTACCGCGCGGTGCGAATGGAATTCTTTCCATTTACAAAGTTGCCCTGTAATGCAAGTCATCTAGTTTTGCCCTGGAAAGGGCTAGTTACCTAAACTATTCAAACAGTTTCCTCGGGCTAGCGCAAATCATGGGTAAACATTGCAAACTTGTGCTCCATTATAAGTGAAATCAGAATATGCTTGGCTGCAACCAATGCCTGAAGTAAAAAATATTGGGTGTTACCGTGAGTTCAGGTATTGTTAAGCAGGGATGTTACATCAAAATGAATGTAAAAATCCATGCGCAGGACATGACTATTAAAGTCCACCCCAAGGTTGCCGATAACCAACGGGTTCCTGGACAATGTATGAGCTGATCAGCTTGCTGGACTGCTAGCGTGGATGGACGTAAAACGTCTTTCTCGCAACGTGCCAGCCGGGGAAACCGTCCAAATCATGCTGGACGACGTTTACAACCACACGAGCCTACCTCGCCTGAAAATACATGTTGCATCAACTGGCGTCAGGGTTTCGTCAAGTAGTTTCGAGGACCACACGGAAAATTCTGCCATCAAGGCGATGACGTCATGATGGCGGCCCTGGCCTTATACAGCCTTGTCCCTGGCGGCCTGCTCACCAACAGCTGCACGCAGCGCATTGAGAATCAAACATCCAACAGACAGGGGTTCTGAGACCAAGTAGCTGCTGCCGCTTCAATGCCATCATTTTCTGCAGTCACGAGGAATATGAGCCAAGTAAAACAACAAACACAAACAAGGCCAATGTCTCTCAAGGTTCATCGCAGGATTTAACACAGACGCCGGACTCAGTGACTCAGTATCTCGATCTTAACATCGATAGGCAGAGAGTCACGCTCAGGACGCCGGCCCACTGCAGTCTGCGAGCGAACACAACACTGAATGGTGCTAGTGGATGTCCTCAGAGCTGACACACTGGCACCATCCGATCTGTCGCTAGACAAAACGTCAAATACTGTTCCAACTGAACTTCCTTGCACAAAGGGCCGCGATGATGCATTTTCAAGACGTTGAGGTGGCAAGGTGGGACTGATCTGAGGTGGCCCGGAGGCACTGTCAGCAGGTGGGTCGAAAGCCAGGTGTCATCGGTGTCTTGTAAGAACCACATGTCCCCGTCCTACCGATTTAAGAGTGGACGAGCTGAAGCAAACCATGAGCATCAATGTTAGACCCACGGCACAGGAACCATCGAAACGGTGTAATGCCTCCGCTAGTGAACCCTTGCCCACTGAAGATATTTAAAACCTCCATTGCGACGTCACCTGACGACCAAAAGGTCGCCTCAGTGGTTCCACTGCTGTGGCGGGCGGCTAGGCGGTCGCCGAAAGCTCTGTAGCGGATCCTCATTTGTTTAGACGCTCATGAGGTTGTGCAGAGTCCACTTCGGGTCGTACCCTCTTTTAAATTTGTAACCAACAGCTTAACATTATTTGCAAAAAAAAGTTCAGTCAAACGCAGACAATGCACCATTCCTCTACTCTGGCCATCTTCGCAATCTGGCAAACCTTCAGGACCGCATCAGTTTTACCTTGAACAAGACTCGACGATCATTAATTCAAAACACTTTAAAAATAAGTCCCACATAACTGACCCCGCCTCAGTCGCGTCATGACAGAATACCGTCCGCCAACATTTCACTGTTCATCGTGGTAACGCGACGTTACATACCTTGTCCAGTGCTAACATTATCGGAGTCGTGGCCGCGGTTTGAGCTTCAGGCGCCATATTCATCTAAGATGCGACGCGCTAACACAATTTTAGCAGGCTCATGCGAACCATTACGCCGGTGATCAGAATAAGTAAAGAAATGGATCATTGTAAGTCTCGTATTTCATCACATGCAGCGGTTTGAGGTGGTTGTAATGCGACTCAGCACAAATTCGCTCAGTAGGAAATAAGTCGTGATGCCAGAGTTCCTAAAATGCTACCGGCGATATAGCCATATCACGTTCGTCCTGAAACAGCCCATATAACTGACAGGAGATCAACTCGTGGCTGAAGGGAACACAACATTGCTACATGGAGTTTTACACAGCGAGCAAGCGCATGCCAGTTTGAAACGTCATATCCAGCACCGCGCTGACCGGGCAGTCCGGGATGCTCCGACATCGTCGGCTGAACTCCTTAACACAGGATAGAGTAGGAAGAGCTGTGGCAGTCTTTTCTACTCTCCGTAATACCACAACTAATGTGGACAGGACTAATATTCTTATAGCTGCAAATAGCTCAAGTCTTGAGCTACATAAATACTGATTAAATCTGGGAGAAAACGCCTTTGTCTTTTGGTGAATGACCTCCAAATGAAGCCCTTTCAAACAATACAGCAGCCCCACCTTGGGGTAAATTGCATCAAATGACGGGGTAAGTTGTATTAATGTTTCTTTCGCAGCGAGTAGGCTAAGTAGGTGAGAGTAAATGAGCAGGAGGAATGTGGTACGGAAGGTGAACAAAATACGCCCGTCTCTGCTAGACTGCAACTTGTCATGATTGCGACACAACATATTTCTGCCTCTTTTTTAATCAGCCAGTGCTTTCTAACAATTACTGCCTTCTTGGCTTTGTTTGCTCAGGTGCGATTTATACACATGGGTACTATAAATGTAAACTTATTTTCTAGATAACAAATGTCACGGCAATCATGTCCGCCAATCACTGGTAGTACATCAATGACATTATTGACAGCAAATCTGTCACAGACATCGCTGTCGGTGCATTGTATCACGGATGCAACCTGTCCCACGCACAGCTGATAGATGTACCGCCCGACATCCTGGAAGAAACATCGCGACACCCCAAAACCTTGAAAAGCAGAATGTTTTGCGGCACGTGGGGCACCTGTACTTTCTCCCACAAAGTAAAATATTCTGATGTGTATAAGCCTGTTTGTGGCACTTGTGGCCTGGTTAGGTCGTGGACCTTAGACACAAATTCCACCGATCGCGATCGATCGCTAAAACTTTCAACGATATGGAAAAGCCTGTTTGTGGCACTCCCCCAAGACGCTCGCACCACGCAGCCGGAAGAACAGTGAGAGGCGGAGCGTGCTGCTGTACGTCAGCCGGGCAACTCAAACACAAAGTCTAGTTTCCATACGATTCAACATGCATCATTATACTGTAGGTAAGTAGAGATTAAATATCAGGCAGATCACAAGCTGCCTAAGTAAACTGTACGCTTCTCAGAACTATAAACCATAGGTTGAACCAAACTGTAAACCATAAGCTGCTCAGTTTGCATACTACTTGAACGGCCAGCAAGTTGACAAACAGCCTGGCTTTCTACATTACCACTACCTCAATACGTAAATTTTATGTCTACTTATCGTTATGATATCTATTTTATGATGCATCTATCATCGGCCTGGCATATTTTTGTGCTTGTCCTAAATGATGTTTTCAAATCACATCATGTTATCATAATCATTATCGCTGTCATTTGTTGTTATTGCCACTCCTCGTGTGAGGCTGTCGGGCGCGTGCAGCCTGACCTCTGACCCCGGCATGGTCGCCGCTGTCGGACAGAGTCTGGAGCATTCCGCTGGGCGGGCCGAGCACCCTGGCCGCCAAGTCTTCCAGGTCGCGCTGCGAGATCCTCCCGTCGTCGTGGAGCGGCCGCCCAGTCCGGGGTCGCGCCTGGAAGTAGTCCGCGCTCTCCTGCTCACAACACACACAACCCAGCACACCCACAACACTGCGGGCAGCCGTCTGCACGGAACACGAAGCATTTGTGTGTTCTAGCACACGTAACTCCTGTGGTCAAAGGGCCGGTCCGTGTACACTATTCTGACAACACTGGCCTGATGTAAAGGAGAATCGTCCCACGGGCAGCGCAGCGTTAGACGGGACAGCCGGCACGGTTCAGCAAGGCCCCAACCGCTGATGCTTTCCCGTTTGCCCCTGGTCTCTGTCCACTCGTTTCTAACATGTTTGACTGTTAACAGCAAACACAAATTATCGCATTGAGACAATGCCGTTGCCGAAGCTTCCTTACCTTACCTCACCTTACCTCCAGTCACGTGTGTGGTCACAAAGCATTTGCCACACCACTGACATCGAACACACACACACATACACACACACACACACACACACACACACACACACATACGCACGCACGCACGCACGCACACGCACGCAAGCACACACACACACACATACACACATACACGCACACTCACGCATGGACGCGCGCGCACACACACGCATACACGCACACGCACGCACGCGCGCACACACGTGCACGCGCACGCGCACACGCACGCGCACACGCAAGTGCACCGCACATGGTATTCTGCGTCTTGATGGCTGATGACCTGCATACTGTACAGCGTGGAGTAGCTCTTACAGGCTAACTCAGATGTGCCACCACTAGATTTCAAGGAAGAAATATTGCGTATCAGTTTAAGTTGGGCGGTGAAAAACAAATAACAACTGCCAAAAATTGTATCCATAACGAGCGTAAGTGTATTCGGTTCCATAACCGGAACACGGAAGACACTGAAGTGACACGGAAGTTTGACACGGAAGTCATTACAAGTTCGTGCGAAACATAATTTTTGTTTGAGTATAATTACATTGATTCTACGTGTACAATACGAAGCAAATGCATACCTAAAACACAGCTGCTCAGTAGCAGCACAAGGCCCTACCCAATAATCCATTACTGAATGCCACATCTTACGTGAAAAACCGCTACCACAGCTACGATGCATGCCTGGTAAGCAAGCTATGTACACTTTTTATCCCCTGTATAAAATCACCATCTATAAGCAGCTTTAGAAATGTCTCGATCGTTTCCCCTCGAGTTCGGGGGGCGGACGTCACCTTTAATCCATAAAAAAAACGGTTGACGGAGAATTTCAACATCGTTATTCGCCATAAGCCCTGCCCACTCCTTCGGCAGCTCTAAATACGGCAGGTGGCCGAGAGGTCTACCGCCTCTCCGACCCATATAAGAGCTACCTTCTATTTCATGTCGCATGCACGCAAGCAACCAAAGTGAAGACCTGCAACAATGCTGTACTTCATCATCCAGCGTGTTTTCCAGGAACTTCATTTCCTCTTTGCCAATGAACCCCAATCGGAAAACCTGCGCCCAGCTACTCACCACAAGCAAGGAGTTAAGCATCAGCATCGAGAAGCGTCACTTTCTCATCGTCTACTGCCAACAAGGCCCGCTGGAAACTAGCCGGGATCTGCTGCCAACAATAACCACTGGAAACTGGCTGGGATCTACTGCTAACAAGCTTTGCTTGGAAAGTGGCCGGGATCTGCCGCCAACAGGGCCTCCTGGAAAGTGGCCGGGATCTGCTGGCTAACAAGGCTTACTGGAAACTGGGCCGGGATCTGCTGCCAACAGGGCCTCCTGGAAACTGGCCGGGATCTGCTGCTAACAAGGCATGTGCCAAACGTTGTCAGACATGCTAAAATTGGTCAGTGCTAAAGAAGGCTCATGGCCAAAACATATCGTGCACGTGATTGATTCCCTCTGTCCCGGCGTCGTTAGCATCGTCCCAATGGTACCAGTTGTTTAGAGCGCCTGCGTTGTGAACGCGTACGCACTCTGTGTTGGGCTCGGATCTCAAGGGCGGCGGGCGTTTTTCGGTAAGGGACCTTTATCTTCGCGCCTGTTCTCAAAAGCTACGTGGTCACGTGACCCGCCAATCATAGACCGGGGAGAAGGTCACGCCTGGGGCCAGGGGTCGGCGGTGAGTCAATGGTGGTCCGGGCGGCCGCCGAGAAGGTAAGCCACTCTCGTTGATATTCGCGACGTAGCTGGGCTCCTCATCCCTCCGCTCCCTTTGGGCTCCGACTCCGGTCCTTCTACTCTCCGCTGTCGGTTTGCGCGACGTCAGCATGTCCTCGTCAACATTGCTTTAACGATATTGACACATCTTTAGTGGCCGTTGTTAACGACGATTGCTGGCCTCTCCTGGGGATTATAGCCGCCGTGTACCCTTCCGAACATGTTCTAGCGATGTGGGAAATTTGGATGACTTCATGCCATATGCTCCGTGATTACTATAACCCAGTTTGGTTTAAACGCCTCTAGTCTACTAAAGATTAATCTAGCCCGCCCATCATAACAATATGTTGATTCCCCTTCTCCTGTAAGATGTGCCTACTTATCACTCCTATACGGCATGTAAGCCGCAACCATCAAGATGACCTTCGACACTGTTCGCATTCCGTCAATCCAGCGGACTGACGATTGACGATTGTTTTCTGGTAAATAAATTTGGACGGTACTGGAGCGTATTGGTTTTACCTGATAAAAGTCCGCCAGTCACGTACATGACGGGCACAGCGGGAAGCAGGCAAGACAATTATAAAAAAAAGCGATATACGAAATGTTACGATGTAGCTTTTTCGTGAAAGAGTGAATAAAAGGCAAGCTTTTATTAGTTGTAGTGGCTTTGCGAACACGGGTTTTTCAACCTTGTCACAGTCCGCAAAATGGCCTTGCCAGGTGTCGCCGTTCGCGGTCGCCAAGGTTACCTCCACAGGCCGTGCTGGTGTGAACTGGGCTATTTTTGCCTGTGGCAATGACCATGACACCAAACAATCACATGATAGGCTTTCATCGGAACTGCTAAAAAGGGAGCACATCTACAACTGGGTTCACCCCACATGCCAATGGTGGCCATAATAACTGATTGTCGACACACACTTTTGTAGCTGTGTAAGCTCGACACCTCTTGTGAGCTTGGGTAAACAGGAAAATACCTGTACAAAGGAGCTCATGTGTGTCCTATTTCCGAGCTGAACACTTCTGAGGCCTCCATACGCAATGACACTGGCATACGCCACTCATCATCGATAATTAACTTAATTTGGCACAAATTGCGTTCATTCCACCGAGCAATGTTCCAAGCTTGCGCTGGCGATCCTACTACGAACTCCAGCCTGGTCGTTCCAACAATGCCTTTATCGATCTTTTAACCAAGCGTCCATAACGAGTACTTTGAACAAAATAAAATAAATGAGGTCGGCTGTCTCAGGAGCGTTCAGACGATGGTGTGTACAATGCTTCATGCGGATGAACGCCGCACGTAAGTGGGAAAAGGAAGAAATTCGCACTAACATTTATATTAAGGCTTCCTAAAACACGGAGAGGCTCATTGTTGCCAGCGCTCGGGGTTCTTGATATGTTAATCGATGGACGCAGACAGCTGATGAAGTAAAGGCACTGCTGATGCGCTGGAAGCAGGCATAGCAGGAAGTTGGGACGGCCTTCCACTGCACTGCACAAGATACTACATCCCCGACACTAATCGCACCCGTCTAACGCGAAGGAATGCCCATAACAAGGAGGCACGTATTTCTATTATGACGTCATCAACTTGCGGTACATTACTGTACATCGACTTGCGGCTCTGCTGTTAAGATAGCCCTAAACCAGAGGAGACATCGAGAGCTACTATATGGCCATGGCAACAAGACAAATGAAGCTTGAGTAGCTGTTTCCTTAGAAATCGTTCCCATGGACAGGCCTCCGATGATACTCCGTTCCACGAAGTCCTGCACTTCTGGGCGAAAATTACGTCATGGCAACAACGTAACGCTGGTGGCACTGGTGCACAATTTCACGTGCATTACTACTGTGACTGCGCTACTGCGTGAATGAAAAGCAACCTACTTTTACAAAGGTAAGAGCATGCGACACTCACACGGGGAAAAGCACGAGGATTCACCTCAACAGGGACAAACTACATTCGCCTGCGTACACTGAAAAAGAATGAGAATATGACGAGAAGATAACTTTCTTGCCTTTTATGGACTGTTCATACGGGCATTTTCTTAAGTATACCGGGCGCGCGTGTATAGCTCCCAGCTCTGAGTCACGTCTCTGCCTACGTCATACTTTTGTTGAATACGTCATACTTTACGTCAGCCGTGACCTTTGCTAAGAGGACATGCTTTCCTTTCTCTTCCCGTTTGGTCAAGCCGGAAATACTTTTAGAAAGGAGAAATGCAAAGAATTTCGTCAACATGTTTGAATGCCTGTCACAAAACCCACCCACATTGACCGTACGTACACACGATAACCGGTGACTCATTCATTGGAGCCTTCTTGTTTACCTAAATATTGAAGATGCTTTAAGCGAGCATGTGAACCTTAGGTATGACTTACATTGTGACGAATACATCTTCTTGAATCTCAGTTTGAGTACCGCTTTTGAGCAGTTTGATAAGCATCACGCGTCATACCCTCCTCATGACGTCATCATTTTTAGTCGCTACCGACTCGCGTAGAAAAACCGTATGAACAGACCATTAATCGACGGGCATTGTGACGCACGATGCGAAGCGAAGCAAGGACTCTAAGCTAACTTCTACCAAGGACATAACGTACAATGCAACGCCATGGATTTACTTTGCACTGCCATTGACTGGTCCCCACGCCTCCTAAAAGACATTGACCCATTGTGAGACCTGAAAGGCGGGTCGTGAGCGTACCTGTACAAACACTAAACAACCGACTGGCGACGGCATTCAATTATTCAGTCGACGGCATTGTGGGAGGAGCGTCGATGATGATGAATTTATGATGATTTTTAGGTGTTTTGGGACGTGTCGCCTGTGTAGCATGGCTTTTTGTGCCCATAACCAGCTTATTTTTGGCTTACGCATACATGACGTTAACTATCTGAGCGACGCAATCGCGCGGCCCACGGACCCACGACCTTCGACAACCCAGGGCTTCCATCAAGGAACTGAGGCTATCAAAATTGTTTTGAGTTAAATGTGTAGAAAGCTGAGGTATATTCCACTGGCTCAAACGGTATTTTTGCAATGAATTTCATTTTGGCATTAACACTGGCCCAATAAGGGGCGAGCACCCACTGGAAGCTCTACATTGTTGCGTTTTAAAATTATGTGAGTTGTTCAGTGCATTAGTGAGGAACATTATTCGCATAGATAAGACAGTAGTAATAGCCTATTCCTCGGT
>NW_023597034.1:11655674-11691901 GCF_011947565.3 Pollicipes pollicipes | reverse complement strand
AGTCAATGCTGGCGTTACGATTGTCATTAAACACGGTCTAACGATGCATCAGAAGAGAGCTCGAGACATTTATCCCATTGACATGAGTGCTGAGTCATTTGATGTGCTCTCACATCTGTGCACGTGTAAACTTCATGGACGGGCCAATCACTATATCTGTTCATATATATATTACCATACTGTCGGTGTCTGTCTCGTCCGACACGTACAGCCCGGACGGTGCCACCTGGCGCTGTCCTGAGAGCACTAGTTCGCTGATGATCGGCCAGTCGGGTTTTGAATACAGCATGGACTTGTTGTTTCCATCATCTGAGAAGCGCACAAGGGAAAAAGAGTCGTGAGCCACAAGAACGGGGAGTAAGGAAGAGAGAAGAAGCTGGCCAAAAAAAAAAAAACAGTGCGTTTCCTATGGCTGATGTGGACTGGAGTCTGCACTTGGGCACAACGCATGGAATTATGGCTTGGATTGATTTCGTACCAGCATCAAGCTGCGATTCTTGGTTATTGGCCTGTGGATATAGATACGTATGGAATACCGAGAGTATCAGTCGGCTAGTTCGTATTTCGAGAAACCTTTGGAGCTAGTTTTGTGCCATCTTGTGGTTTATTGGCGTTGAGCGAGTAAAGCCTCGTTTCACGCCGTTTGTAGTGTTTGGTCTAAGATGCAAGTCTAAGAGTGTTTGGTCTAAGATGAGATACAAGTCATCTGAGAAGCGCGCAACGGAAAAAGAGTCGTGAGCGACAAGAACGGGGAGTAAGGTAGAGGGACGAAGCCGGCAAAAAAGCAGTGCATTTCCTATGGCTGATGTGGACTGGAGTCTGCACTTGGGCACAACGCATGGAATTATAGCTTGGATTGATTTCGTACCAGCATCAAGCTGTGATTCTTGGTCATTGGCCTGTGGATATAGATACGTATCGAATACCGAGAGTATCAGTCGGCTAGTTCGTATTTCGGGAAACCTTTGTGAGCTAGTTTCGTGCCATCTTGTGGTGTATTGGCGTTGAACGAGGTAAAAGCCATCGTTTTCACGGCCGTTTGTAGTGTTTGGTCTAAGATACAAGTGGTCAACACGCTCCATGAGTAAGATCTATCGAAGCAGGGCTTTTCGAACATGCCCACCTTACCTGCAACACCTGAGTGAGCTGGATCACGCTGTCAGGTCTGTAAGCCTGGTTCATGAGATCTCATGCATATGTGCATTCTTTTTTGTTTTAAGTTGGTGGCATAACAACAAAGCACAGTTGCGTGCTGAGCTTTCGCCACGCCCCATCTCCTTGCTCCCCACATCCCACAAGCCACAGCTAGCCAACACGTCCTTGTCGTCCTCTTCATGGCACGGAGCATTCAGCTGTCCTCCGGGTGGGCATGGCTGCACGGGATGTGTACATTGTATGCTCTCTCGCATCTGCTAAGTCATTTTCACAGTTTTGCACATGAAATATGCGCCCGTCATGCTGTGCCTGATTGCTGGTCTCTTCGTTTGCATTCTGTTCCAAATAGGCCAAGTGTATGTACCGCCAAAAATATCCGACTTTCCCCCTATCACCTACGCTATTTTTGATGATCCAGCACGTCGACACGTTGGATCTGATGGTGACCGCGGTATCGTAAGGGAAAGCTTGAAGGAAATTAGGGTTGATAAGGTGGCCGGACATGACCAGATATATGGTGGAGTGTTGAATGAATGCGCGAGTGCTTTAGGTTATCTTCTTACATTAATCTGTTCATATAAGGTAGCACACCAAAGTCTGCTATGTCAGTTAAAATCACATGGTACTGAGGGAAAATTTTTGGTTGTGTAAGCGCTTTGCTGCTAGATAGAAAACAAATAGTCATGCTTAATGGTACAAAATCTCAATACGTAGCTAGCAAAGAGTGGGGTTCCACAGGTGTCAATGTTGGGCCCTTTGCTCATTATTTTAGTAAAGCCGTGTTGCTACATACGGCCCGCTGCTAGACGCCTATTGCACACTGCATCGCTCATTCCGTTTCAAGAGCATTTGCAATAAGCACCGTTGAAAATGTTCTCTGCTGCCCTTGCTCCGAGCACACGGTGTTCCTATTTCCATTACCAAGGACGTAGCAAAGCAATGAAAAGACCTGTGCATATTAAGAACTATGGTTATAACATCCATTATATATATATATATATATATATATATATATATATATATATATATATATGTCTGTTGTGGTTGTATTTCCCTTGGCCTTATTAGAAGTATGGTATACTGACTTCTGACTTACGCGGTTGCGGCCATCGGCTGCCTCGGCCGATCAGCTGATCGTTCGCGCCATTTTCATTCGCACCAGAGCGTTTGTCAAGTATTGTCATTCGTCTAGTCAACTGTTGTCAAGCGTGTGAAGTTCGGCGCGTGGATAAAAATGTTCTAATGGCATTCATAATTGGTCGGTCGGGGACGTTTCCCGCTTTGAGTTTCTCAAGCGCCGTAGTCGTCTAGCACAGGACCCCAGACAGATCGCGACTTGTCGCGTGGGAGTTCATTTTCGGAGGCGGCCTCAACGTGAGATGAAACAAGGAGAAAGTAAATATGGAAGAAAGCAAACATTGCTGCCTCACATGGTTGCAAAGGTCGACAAAATAGGGATCATCTTTTCACGAAACATCATTGCCGATATCCAGTGCAGCAATAAGATAATGTGTAAGACAGCGAGAGTAGGTATTTACACATGCGTGCGACGTAACACATGCATAAGGGATATCATAGTCAACCACATATTTCTAAGCATTACATGACATGAATTTACACATTCGCACCCCAATTCTGATGATACATATCTTCCGTTATATAACTCCGTTCACAACTAGGCATGATATTACGGAGACCAGACATAATGTGAGAAGAAACACAGATGCACGGTGTGCTGTCAACTTAACCGAGACATGCATCAGAGAAAGCCTGCCTTCACATGAAATGACCGAAAAATGAAATTAAGTAGCAGAGCCTGCCTCCACCTTATTGCCTACCGGCCACGTATCCGCTTAAAACCGACAATAACATGATGCTCTGACATTTGTCTCGGTGTTCCTATACGCGATAGTCTGCTTGTCGCCTAACGCATGCACTTTTACATCTCCCGTTTCACGAGCATTTGTAGCATGCCCCACACAATGAGCTTGCCGTAAGCGCACTGTGCTCCTACATCCATTATCAAAGACTTAGCGAAACGATGAAAGGCGGTGAACATATTGAAAACGATTATGATCATATTCAAGTTGCATACCCGTATCTTTGTCATATTTCCTTCGGTCATATGCGCTCACTGCAAGTCCGTCTTACGCGATAAAAGCGATCGGTTGCCTTGGTCGATCATCTTATCGTTCGCGCCATTTTCATTCGCGCCAGCCTGCCTGTCGCCAAACGCGTGCGAACAGTCTGGCACGTCAATGAAGAAGTTCTCATTGTTTGGACGGGGAAAGTTTCACGAGCATCGGAACCTTTCGGAGCCAGCAATTGGACAGAGCACGACTTGTTGCGAGAGACTTGGTCTTTTGGGACGAGGTCAGCGTGAGGTCAAGCTGGGAGCAAGCAGTTATGGAAGGAAGGAAGCATCGTTTTTTTTCCTGTTTTGCCCGCTATGACTTCATCATCAGCAAAATGAGGAATATCGTTTCACGAAAAATCGTTGCCGATACTCAACGCGGCAATAACATGACTTTAACCCTCGCCATGATAGATGGTGATTATGGCACGCGTTTTGATACCAAAACGTGTTCCTAGATTTTCTGGTTTCGGAGCAGCGGCAGTTTGTGATGAGCACTCGACGGCGATCTATGGCTGGCTCAGGCGGCGGGCGGCAAGAGAATCGCACTACAGAATGCATTCAGAATCGAATAAGGCACACGCCAAGTAAGTGTTTGTGTCACTGCAAGGCTTGTTCTCGTCAACATAAAATAAAGCTACAAAGTGCTGTTTTCTGTAAAATTCGACTTTTGACCCGTCAACAACATAAAACTAGCGCCGATCGTGAGGTCATATTCAGAATACTACTGCTGCTCTCGGCAGGCTCTATCTTTATAAGCTTGGAAACGCCGGGGGAGGGTCGCATCAACCCCCCCCCCCCCTTCCTCCCTCTATCAGTCCGAGTTATGCAAAACGGCGAATCAGGACGATGGCTGAGACATACAACGTACTTAAACATACGTACAACGTACATGCAGAAGGGATGTTACCATCAGCCACATATGTACTGAGCGTAACATGGCATGAATCTACATTTTTGCACTGCAATCTGTGGGTGTCAAAGCTCTCCCGTTATATCACTCTGGTCATAATTCGGTCAGCTATTCCGGAGGCTAGAGAATCTTCATAAGAAACAGAAAATTGCACGATATGCTGTCATTTCCACCGAAAGAGGCATCTAAGTAACTTGTCGTCGCCAATCACGAAAACATATATGGTGCATGTGAGCATTTCCTGTGGCAGTGTTTTTGAGACATAAGTATTTTTGAAGGTGTATTTACATTGCTCTACCATAAGACTGTCGTTAGTGAACGGAGTCACACAATGAAGCTAATTTTCGATAACAAATCCGATCGACTTAACCTCCAATGGCCCTTCGTATTGGCCGATTCTGGACCACTGCCTAGCGCGAAATCTGATGCATGGCTTAACCGCATGTCCCGACTGAGCAGCCAGGAGGTTCCACGAGTTTACTAGAGAGGGCTTTTTTAGCCGCTAGACGCTGCTACGGTGTTGTCGGAATTTTTATTTGGCAATAATTTTGCTCTTCTCATTCAGTATGGTCTTTTTTAGACCTCACGGTTCCGAAAAGAGCTCCGCAAGGGGTTGCTGGACCCCTCGACCTTCTCCAACCCCCTCCCTCCCTCTTCAACAGCCAGACCCCAATGGAGTTTTCAGCCAAGACTTGAGACCCCATACATTTCTCGATTGGGGCTGAGGACCTTTCCGTTTCCTTTCAGATTGCCAATCGGTTGTTATTACTACACATTATACATTTATACATTGGTCCCCTCTCTGACGCCGAATACCCTCTGACCGGAATGGCTGACCCTGGATCAACGTGGGGCCACTCAACATTTCAAAAAGCTCCCAAGAGCAGCGGGTTTAATAAATAGCGCAGGGATTCCAGTTCGACGCATTTGGGATCTAGAGAAAACGGGCAGAGGGACCCTGTCCGGTGCTGGTTCCTGATTGACATGAGGCTCTTCCATTAAAGCGCCCGCCAAGAAGGAGAGGAGAGTAGGCGGCTCCGGTTCAGCACGAGCGAGATCCCGAGATGTCCGACACGTCCGAATGGCCGGTCCGCCGGAATGTGTACAGAGGCGAACCGAGTGAAACCGAGTCAGGGGCCTCAGGCTCTGACGTGAAGACGGCGGCGTGCCCGACTGAGCTGGCAGCGTTTCGACCGCGGATGGGCTGCCCCACGGACGGGCCTGGCGCGCGTGTGGCGGGGTTCGATTCTTAGGCGAGGGACGGCGCGCTTGTGAATGCGTTTTTGGCGGCCGGGCTGCCTCGTCCGCAGCCCGCCGCGGGCATGGCTGCCGGCCGGACCGTCGAGCTGGGCAGCCTCTGGGCTGGCCTGTGTGTCCGAACTCCGCGTCCAACCGATTGCACATTATTATTCCCACATATATACAGTGATTAAGCGGAAGCAATGTCCGCAAATTTGGCTGCGGCGGTTTGTTTGTCGGTATGGGCTTGTAATACCGATTGGGGCTTTACGTCTCACCGGCTGTCATGGCTATTTCGAGGCGGAACGCCTCTATTACGCATTTATCAAGCATTGGGTACGTGGGATGCGATAGTGGTTCGGCTAGGACTCCATCCCAGGATAGAAAAGTCCAGAGATGGCACCCTAACCACTAACCACCATGCCACCATCGCCCCTCTGCGGCGCGAACTGCACCCGTCTCGATAAACTCCAGACTGGTGCTGCTGGACCCCAAATTCTATACTGAGCAGGTTCTGAAGTGTAAAAGGAAGAAAGCGTGTTAAGATTGATGAAGTGAATGGCGAAACAAGCTCACGATTCTCCCAATTCATTCAGCTTATCTATCGCAAACCAGTTCAGTGAAGTACGCTCGGCTCCGCTGTTCAGATGGTGGATCAACAGCGCCGTTAAGCGCGGCACGTGCGTAGTGTTTCGCGTGACGGTTGGCAGGCAGTTGAATGCATTCGCAGTCAACGTTTGGTTTTTTACTTCCTACTTACTTGCAACCAGGAATGCGGTTCCCTATTCAGTTGCTGTGGTGTGATTGTGCGGGGTGAGCGCCCTCGCCCTCGCTGTCTTCCGAGCTCTACATCTGACTGGGTGCCGGGGGGCGTCACGTGACCGCGGGTCTCCCAATTCGCTGGGGGTCAAGGGTCGGTCGCTGAGGAGGCGGCAGGGACCCGACGCTCGCAGGTGCCAGTCGGTTTTTGGACGAGTGCAGGCGAATACACGCTACGTTCTTTTACAAGCTATTTCGGCCATCATGCCCGAAACCGCCTCGGCCAGTGGCGACGCTGGCACAACGGCTGTTGCGAGTGTCCCAGCGCCAGTGATGTTGACTTCAACGGCCGGAGTGGACAACGAGGCCGCGGCGAACGGTGGAGGTCCATTCGACGCGCGACTCATCCCCGAGTACGATGGCATGGCCGACGTTGTAGAGTGGTTCACGAGGGCGTGCCGTGCTCTGCCTTCATCGTGAGCAGGACTTGCCCAGCATTCTGCCGGCGCGACTCACGGGTGGTGCGTTTGCCGTCTGGCTGCAGATGCCGGAGGAGGCGCCGCGCATCGAGTGGACGCCGTGCGTGACGCTCTGTACGACGCCGTTGCGATGGGTTGGTTTGCAGCGTACGACGCATACACCAGTCGAACGGCTGCTGCCTGGTGAGTCGCCTGACGTGTTCCTGGCGGACCTACGGCGTCTCGCAGCTCTGTGCGGTGGGGGTTTCCGGAAACGTGGCCCACCTACGTTTTTGTCGCCGGCCTGCCCGACAAGGTGCGGAGGATTGCCCGCGCTGGCTCCCGGGCGGAGGCTTGTAGTCTGGCGAGCATCTGGTGCGAGCCCGTGCAGTGGCTGAGCAAACGAACTTGCCGGTGCGGCAGCGGCAGCTGGCTGGAGCGCACGAAGAATTGGGGAACCCGACAGGTGCGACCGGCAAGGCGACCTGTCCGGAAGTGCTGGACCTGCGGACAGGCGGGTCGCCTGCCAGCGGCGTGCCCAAACGGGCGGGTGGCTACGTTAGCGCTAGCGCAGTCCCCGAGCAGTACTGCACGCTCTACCAGTCGCGACATTGCTGGTGGAACCAGCGCCCCCGGCGTGCCCTGCTCGACAACGGGATGTACGGACACCCTGGTTCACGTGAGCTGCTGCCGCACGTGGCGCCCGTGCGCGGTCAAGATGCCAACGGTGAACGATAGAGTGTGCGGTGCGTGGCAGCACCGCCCAGGTGACGTTCGGCTACAAGAGGCAAGCGAGTAATGCCCGCGGCGCTGGTGGTTCCGGATCGTCCCATTGGGGTTGGACGTGCTGATCGGCATGTCCTATCATCACCCGCGTTAGGAGGCATCAGTGTTCGGTCCCCGATTGACATGCTGGGGTGCGGCAACGCAGGAGGCGCCGGAGTCGGGCAAGTGACGAGCCGGCATGCGGTGCGGCGGCGCCGGGCAGAGGCACGCGAAGCCTCACTGGCGTTGGAAAGCGGCGGATTTCGGGCCTCGGTTCGACGGCGCTCACTGGAGTGTGGCGTGGAAGGCCGGCTGAAGCACAAGAGGCATACGAACGCGAGTTGGCTGAGTGGGTGGCGAACGGATCTGGATGGCTCCGGCCCTATGACGGGCACAAGGAGCCTGCTCGGAGCCTGATCCCCTTGATGGCAGTTCAACAGCCGCACAAGGGGAAGGTCAGGCCGGTGTTGGACCACCGCGAACTCAACCGGCATGTGACCGCGCACACCGCGGATGCCGACGTGTGCGCCGAGCAGCTGCGCCGCTGGCGCCAGCGTGGTGCCCGGTTGGCCGTGGTCGACCTGCGAAAAGCGTACTTGCAGTAGCGTCTGGAGCGCCGGCTGTGGCCGTACCAGACGGTGCGGGTCAGGGGCCGCACTACAGCCTCACGCGGCTCGGATTCGGCCTCAATGTGCGCCGTTATGAAGGCCGTTGTTCAGGCGGTGCTGCGTGAGGACGAGGCGATCAGCGGGGAATGCTCGCCTATGTGGACGACCTGCTCGTTGACGAAGACGTGGTCAGCGCCGACAGGGTGGTGAGCACTTTGCGAGGTGCGGGCTGACCTGCAAGCTGCCGGAGCGCGTCGTGGACGGAGCGCGAATGCTCGGCCTTCGAGTCGAGGCTCGGGATGATGAGCTGCGGTGGTGTCGAGACAATGAGGTGCCTCACCGCCGACCGAGCTCACCCGGCGTGCATTGTTTGCGTGGTGCGGGCAGTCTGTGGCGCCGCAACCATCCCTTGGTGGGATGGTTGCGGGCCAGCAGCTGCCTGGCTAAAGAGGCGAGTGAACGGCCTGACGATCGGGTGGGACAACCCAGTGTCGGGTGATGCGCTGCGCGCGCACATCCAGGAGGTCTCAACGCGGGTGAGGGCAGCTGACCCTGCTCGTAGGGCCGTGGCGAATGGTCGGCCGGGAGCTCGTGGTGTGGACTGACACGAGCGCCATCGCGAACGGAGTAGTCCTGGAGGATACGGAGGGCGGCGTTCTCGAGGATGCCGCGTGGCTCAGGCCAGAGCCCAAGGCGGCGGACCACAACCAACGTGGCCGAGTTGGACGCGGCGATGAGTGGCGTGAGCATGGCCCTGGCATGGGGCGTTAAGCGCTTCAGCTTACGCACGGACTCGGCCAGTGTTCAAGCGGTTGAGTGACGTCTTAAGCGGACGTTCTCGTCCCACTACAAAGGCGCAGGGGGAGATGCTGTTCAGACGCAGGATTGGCCTCATGCGGCAGTTGGTCGACGAGTTCCAGCTCTTGGTGACCGTCCAGCTGGTGCGGTCACAAGACAATCCTGCCTACGCTCTCACCTGAGTTCCCCAGACCTGGCTGTGAGCAGAGCCTCGAGATGAGATTTCAGCCGCAGCAGCCGCCGCGCCAAAATGTTTCACGGCACCCCCGCGAAATACGACTTCGGTCTCCGCGACTACCAGGACGGAAGAAGTCGCGGCGCCCCCGGCGGACCAAGAAGCCACTCACGAGCCCACGGCAAGCGACATTCGTGCCCGGATTAAAAGCATACACGAACGGACGGGGCACCAGGGGATCCGCCGATCCCTATGGTACGGCAGACGGGACCTTGGCGGACATGTCGCACGGTCCGACGTGCGAGCCGTCGTCAGCCAGTGCGATGTGTGCGTTCGATTGATCCGGCGCCAATTAGCTGGCGGTCCGGCTCACTCGGCGTCCCGACAACGTGGACCCGACACGCGATCGACGTGACCCATTGCCAAGGCCGCCTCTACCTCACGATCGTAGACTGCGGGCCGTCCCGGTACAGCATTTGGAGCGCACTGCGACTATCTGACTCGGCAGAAGGGACGGATCACCTGCATCGAATGTTCCTAGAACGCGGCGCGCCGGCTGAGCCTCCGCTGGGCAATGCCACTGAATTCCGGAGTCGGCGCTTGGCTGCTTTCGCCGCGAAGTGGGGGGGTTTGGCCGCGGTTTTGCGCGGTGCACGAGGCCGGCGGCAACGGAATCGTGGAGCGCCACCTCTGAACTATAAAGGTGATGGTCGCCCGCCAGCGGTGCTCCGTCAGTGAAGCGGTGCGTCGGTACAATGCGACCCTGCGGGGCGGTGCTAACTCGCTGAGCGCGCCGATGGCGCAGATGTTCCGCGCAGCCGGTGCCGACCTGCCGACCGGCCAGTGCGCTGCCCAGCCCGTACCTCCGCTGATGCAGGAACCCGTCTCGTCGTCGTTTTGCGTCGGCAATGCGGTGTGGATGTGGCGCCGGGGGCCCGCCACGGGGTGTGCCGATGTGTCGCGCCAGGGCGTAGTTGCGCGGGTAGTACCGGATCAGGTGGTTGAGGTCGACGGCACGCCTTGGCACGTGCGGTGCCTGCGGTGCCGAAACTCGCAGAAAGGGTCAGACGGGAGCCGAATGCCCGGCGCGGGTGAGGAGTTTGGGGACGACACAGGCACGCTGCCGAGGGCGAACATTGTGTCGAATCATGAGTCCACGGGGGGTGGTTCAGGTCCGCCTGCCGTACGATCAAGCCCGTTGGTCGCGGACCCCCGCTGAGCACCTATCGCTACCGTGGAGCGATCGCGATGAATTGTCGAGCGCCAGGACAAATTCTCAGTCATTGTGCTGTGGTGAGCATGAATTGGATGAGTGCGGTGTGCGCAAAGATGACTTGTTCGTGTCCAGCAACGGTGCGGCGCTACCACCGCCTCGGCCGGACCCTCCACAGGGTGAGAGAGAGAGTCGCAGGGACTGCGGAGGAGCGATCGCGCTCTCCGGCAACCAGTCGAGTTGTACGGCTTCAGTGTTCCCACCGATCTCATTGACGATGGCGAGTGTTTGTAGATTGGTAGAGTGGCATGATTGCTTACAATCAGGTGGAGGTGTGGTGTGATTGTGCGGGGTGTGCGCCCTCACCCTCGCTGTCTTCCGAGCTCTACATCTGACTGGATGCCGGGGGACGTCACGCGACCGCGGGTCTCCCGATTCACCGGGGGTCCAGAGTCGGCGGGTCTGGGTCTGGTTCAAGGGTCTGAGGCGGCGGCAGGGACCCGACGCCCGCAGGTGCCTGTCGGTTTTTGGAGGAGTCCAGGCGAATACAAGCCTCTTACACGCCTCTTACACGTTATCTTACAGTTGCAGGGGGTTCATCCCCGCCATAACTCGGGTTGCAGCCTGCAGATTTGTGAGAAAGTGAGCCAAATTCGGAGAGAAACGAATTCGTTGGCATATTATCACGGTACTCTTCGTTGTATTTTCATCGTTCAGCCAACCAACTTATTTTGGTAAACCGCGCCCGTTTGAAACGTACTTAAAACGTGAGAGTAAAGGCATGTAGAATTCAGAATAGGTCTCGTTTGCAGGAGCGTGTAAAAAATTGCAATTGGAGAAGGGAGGAGAATTAGTCAAATAAAATTACTAACAATATAGGTTAGCGTGCCAGGAGCCGGAAATCTATATGCGCGGCTACCTGGAGCAGACATCAAATCAGTCAGCCATACACATCAGCCGTCAACTACTCTAGAAAATTAGAAACATCACCAACACATACAGTAAATGACGAAGCCAAATACTGCGGAGAATATTATTCGTAGCCCACAATACCAAACAGCAGGCAACCCGACAAGTGCTTTCCACGATTACCGTGCAGCTACTGCTAAATAACTAGCTATTTCCGATGCCACGAGCCAGGGATCAAAGTTTTAAATTATTTGATACGCCTGCTGCCAAGGGTCCGACGCGGCAAAGTTTGTGCGCTCAAAACAAAACATCCATATCCACGTACAGTAGGGTGTGTCGTCAGCAACAAAACCAAACGAGCCGAAGAAATTGTTTGTCTGGAGTCCACAAGTAAACGGTATAGCAAATGTTTTTTGCGAGAAAAAAAATTACATTCGTGAGACGCGAGTCGATCGCAGCAGCGCCGTAAACCGACGACCGGCGTTGCAGTCACCCAATGCTGGGCGACGTCCGCCGCCGCAGGTAACACCAACCCGTGGGCGGCAACCGACACAAAATACCTTTGCGTAAAGAAAGGATGCTATTGAGCGCTCCTTAAGCCGTCGTTCGAGAATGTCTCGGCCTAAAGTCTAATATGCGGATCAGGCATTGCCCGACTGGTTGTCTTTTGGCGGAAACTTGATGTGCTGTTGAGTATGAACTCGTACAAATATGCTGGTTAGCATTGTTTTAGACTTTCACTTCTCTAGGACAACTCACATGGTGCAAACAAAACCATGTATAGGATATGACTCAGAATATATTGTCTGGTGTAGAACTTAATACATACAGCGAGTACTGCAGCCTGTACCAGGGACGTACATGGGGGGAGGTAGGGTGACCCCATACTCATCTTGCTCCCTACTGAGCCTGTGTAGGCGATGCACCAGCCCAAAACAGCAACTGCTCACAAGCTGGAAACCCAAAACTCGTGTTGGCGGAGATCGCACGGTAGCAGAAATACTTTCGCACCTGGGCTCCACATATTGTCGAAGCTTCAGCTCCAGCCCCAGACGTCCTCGGCAGTGCGGCGCTGCGTCGCACTCCTAGTGTGAACCAGACAGGGCAAGATGGCCAGCGGTGCCTGCACTTTGTTCCGCAGCACGCAGTCGCTGAGGTTTCGCGGTGGGGGCTGTGTGACTGGTCTGTGCCAGGGAATCAGTTCGGTGCACCTTACGGCCTTGAAATTTACCGCTGAGATGACGAAGACCCTGGGCTGAAGAAGACCCTCGGTTTGTTGCTCACGAGCGGCGCAACGATCGCCTGTTTGCGGACCATGCGGTGCTCATGCCACACCATGTCCAGCAGCAGCTGTTCCGGACGGACCCATTACACGTTACGCTGGAGGACTGCCTGCGCCGTGACCTATGTGTGCTGCGTCAGGTCGCGGAGCAGCACGATGCTCCGGAACAAGTTGCGTAAGCCAGAGTCGCAGCCGCTGTTTTGCCGGATGGCGGACCATACCGGCACATAATGGCCGACCACGCACTGGACGAGGTTCTTGAGAGCGCTGCCGGAAGTCTCGGTAGAGATATGGACAAGGAGCAGACCAGCGACCAGTGTCAACCGTCTAAAAACTGAAGCGAATATATTAGAACAATTTGTTACGAACCGAGCGCAAGATCATATAAAAATTATTGCGCCTCTTTAATGCATGTAATTATGCCGATGTCCATATTCCTTAAATGTGACTGAATACATTTCAACAATATGCTAGTAAGCATGAACCAACCAGCAAATGATGCGACATACTACGGCACAAGATATGAGAATAAGCGAATACTCAACAGTGAGCAAATGAAAGTTCGATTGATACTTGATGGACTTTAAACACTCGTTGCTATAAATTCGAAGATAATACGTATTCATATTTACCTGACTTGGTTCCATGGTCTGATTCGCCGCTGGGCTGCCACGTTTCGGACAAAACCGTTTTAAACGCCGGAGGCCAGAAGGTACGGCAGTTGCTGGTTGGTGCTCAGCTGTTGAATCAGGTCGACCGGCAGGTTCGGCACGTGCCCCGAACTAGGTTTGAATGCCACAACGTCGCTCTCCCAGACCTCCCAGGCCCAGGTCTTGTCGATGGGTCCAGAAAAAATTTCGATCCTGTGGTTGTGCCGTCCAAGCTCAGCACCAGATGGAGGGGGTTCAGCTCATTGCCGTGCAGCTGGCAGATGAGCCAGTGTACGCGTTACTCGATGGGCAACTCAAACAGCCGGAACACGCCGTCTATCGTTTCGGTGTTGACGGCCGTGCCATCGTAACCGGGCGCTTTCATGTGACCGTCGCACTGGGGGCTCATGGAGTGTAGCCCATTGAACAATTACAGGGCGCAGCCGAAATCTCAAACCTGACTCGCGGATTACTCTAGAATTTTAACGAGTCGTCTCTTTTCTCCCTATGTCCCTTGCGCAGCAGATCCTCCTAGGATCTAGGATATTTGATTTCAAGTAGCCAGTCCATCTTTGCTGTCTTGTTGAAAGGCGATGATAACAGCAGCGACCCGTTTCGAGCCACTGTAGCTGTCAACCGCCAGTGCGGTGTTAGTCACATCGTTAACGTTATAATGTATAGTGACAGTGGTCTCAACCGGAACGAACAATCGGCGTCGTCGCCAACTTCCACCATGTACGGAACCGCGAATGAATACAAGAATCTGTGGTTTCGGCTGACTCGCCAGCGCTGAGACCACTTGGTCCTGGAGCAAGCTCGGGGTCAGCACTAGCAGCCAGCGCTGGCTCAGCGGGCGGTGCGGGTCCAGCAGTCGGCGGGGAAGGCGACTCAGGCTCAGCAGCAGGCACCGCCTCACTGGCGGCCGAGCCACGACGCCCCCGGAGTTGTCTGGCCACCCTCCGCATCTCGCGAGCCTCCTAGTCACAATCGTATCCCGGTCATATGACCCCAGGGTAAGCTTCTGGTGTCTGTTCTGGTCCTTCATGGCAACCTCCCCCTGATACACTGTGCAGGCAACTGGGCATGGAAAGCTGCGCTGAGACTTGCACTGGCATTTCGCGACATCAAGAAGCTTGCTGAATTTCGCGGTGGCGGCGTTGCTGTGTCACTCCTTTTCTTTCTTTGGTTTCCTGCTGATAGCTCTGTTGAGATTACATCAGTTCTTCTTGATAAATTTGGTCACGCATTTTAGATCATGAACAGGGATTGCTTCGTTGGTCCACAGTACTCTTATGTCTACCGTCGCGGCCTTGAAGATGGTATATATGAGATTTCTCTTCGATTCGTTCGGTCACCTGATGTAGCTCAAGGCTTTCCCGTAGTCGGCAGCTGGTGATGGGACAATGGTGTCGGGTGGCCTGCCACAAAATATTTTATGCGCGACCGTGTAGCCTTTGGAACGCTCATGGAAGTTATTGTTCGAAAGAAATGTTTCCGTGTCAGCAAAACTTAAGTAATAAGCCCATATATCCCACGCAAAAAGCACACAAATTGCATATCAACATCATAACGATACGTTAGCAATAACAAACTTGAGCCTAACCCGGTCTGCTGGGGCATTCTCATAGCTGCACAGCTTTGGGTTTTACCAAAAATAAACGCTCTTTCCTAAAAGTTAGCTTAAAACTGTTGTCAATGTCTTGCTGGTGCTCTTTATGATATTATTTCATACTTAATCTGCCATGTACCAGTAGTGTCGAAAGTGGCAGCTTTGAGACTTGCTGGAGGATTATCCCAGTGCGTAAAATAGGTGGCGCTGGTATCGAATGCGGTTTTCTTGGCCTATCAAAGAAAATCTGCTCTCGCCTCACGAATATCAACATCGGTGCGGTGCGACAGACCTGAAAGTTTATCATTAATCCGTGTGCAAAGGAAAAACTTTGTCTCAGCTGATTCCAAGAGATTTGTCCCCTCGATGACACGCCCTAACGCACAGTGGTTTAACTGGGCAGCACTGTACTGCATGACGTCACTCGTCGGCTGAGGCGGGCGAAATCGGCTCCGGTAGCCCTTTTTTGGGCAACATCCGAAGCATTAGGTCAAGGGCTGCGAGAAAGTGGTACAGTACTCCAAACCGTGAATCTCACGCACGCTGGACGTTACGAATACTGGACTTAATGAACACTGGACTCGATGAACACTGGACTTGATGATTCTCCTCTGTCCAAGGGCTTTGGACATTTTCTGGATCTTGTGAACGCTGGATGCCGCGATTCTAGACTTTTTGACCACTGGACTTAATGGACTTTGGACGTTTCAATACGCAGCCGTTTAGTTGCATATCCATCCAGTCTTTGCTATCAAATATTACTATCAGCTTTAAAAGACAGTCATGATTTTGTTTCAATATTATCACATTCTTGGAGATCTAGATGCATCATAGTGCGTAATACCTTTTCAGCATAATGTGTTTTCAAGAAATGAGGGCTCACCAAACCAAAAAACCGATTTAATATTAATGGATATTTCGTGCCAAAAGATCTAAATTATAAAAATCAAAGCCAAGAAAGGGTTAGCACATATCTCACCAGATGCAACTGGTAATAGAACAACCACGCTATTGGTGTTATCTAGTCTATGATTCAACACGCCACTGAAAAAGACTGCATTCCTCTGGCTTTGCAGAAAAATATGTTAAACGATAGCTTTGGAGAAAAGAACTAATTATCAAAATAGCTCACCAACAAACTACTCCTCTCTCACTTAAGCTCCACTGTCCCAGGTGCCAAACTTGGCAAGTCAGTACTTTACTGTCCCAGTGACCATGACAGAATCCTTTAGCACCGACTGGGATAAGCAATGGGCCTTTTGTGTTTCACAAAGGTCGGGTCGCCCTGTCCAGGAAAGGGAAAGACAAATTCCAAGCATCTACACAACCAGGATGTTCTTCAGGGTGTGTGTGTGTGTGTGTGTGTGTGTGTGTGTGTGTATGTGTGTGTGTGTGTGTGTGTGTGTGTGTGTGTGTGTGTGTGTGTGTGTGTGTGTGTGTGTGTGTGTGTGTGTGTGTGTGTGTGTGCGTGTGTGTGTGTGTGTGTGTGTGTGTGTGTGCGTGTGTGTGTGTGTGCATGCTCAGTGGAAGGGTTTATACTCATAATTGCTTTCTGTCAAAAGCATGCCATGCTGAAAAAACAAAAATGTGGAGTGCTACCCTAGTGTAACCCCATTGTGGACCTCAGTGCTCAATCTGTGGGGAACCACAATCACAATGGATGCCCTCATTGACGTGAGCCTACAACAAAAAATAAGCAACCTCCAAATGGTGGTCCATATTCAGTAATCGAGGTGGAAACATTGATCGAAGAACCTTTTAATGTAAATGCCCCTTCGGCTCTTAAAAAATCACAAGCTGCAGAGTCTTCAATAAAGAAACAGACTATCTGTCATTACTGCTGGCTACAGGGCATACTGCAGAACACGAAAGGGTGCACCACACCAGAATTGTTGAACAAAACCGGCACCAGGAGCAAAGCTCGGATTTCTTTGCGGTAAGGGGGGGGGAGTGAGAACATGGCAAACCAACCCTTTCAATCTTCTGTCTGACACCTTCTGTGGCACGAAAAAACAGAATCAAATTGTGGGTCTAACAGGGGATTGGGGGCGGGCACGGTTCGCGGGGGGGGGGGGCAGCTCGGCAGGCACTACGATGACCCGCATCGTCCCTAGTGATAGTCACCATGGCTACAGCTTCATTTTACGGCATTTCCCTCCATTAGAAAAGGAACGGCCAGTTGTGATTGGCCTATGCATATTACGCATTAACACACAATGACTTTGGAAAAACGTAGACATTGCCTCCAGTAATAGAGAGATGATCAGGGTTGAAGGTTTTCATACCGCAGCGCAGGGGTATCTGATATGGATGCTAATGCACATAATGGCGATGTCCTGCGAGCTTTTAGCTTCTTCTCTTTAATTGCTGTGGCTTAGGAGACCCACCAAAATAACCAGGATATTAAGCCTTATCAGTTTGCCACTTTTGGGGCGCATCCAAGCGGGCCCATTTTCCATTTTGGACTTTGGTCGCGCCGTAGTTCCTTTGTCTTTGGGGTTGCCACATAGCGATTTTAACAGAATAATAAGAAAATAATGTCTCATCCTTGTTCCAATTTTGGTGCAAATCCAAGAAGTTTGGTTTTTGACATTAAAATATTAAATATGCCGTAACTTTTTTGTTGTTTTTTTAAGCTGCGGCGTACAAAATTTAGGAAAGTAATGGGAATCAAAATGGTCCGATTTTTACCTTGAAACACTTTACCTGCCATGACTCTTTTGCTTCTGGGTCTGCCACCTAGCAAATTTAGCACAAGAATCATGAAGCTAATGTCTATATGTGTGCCAATTTTCAAGAAGGTTGAAGAACTTCTCGAATATCGATCTTTTTTCTTCTTCTTTTTGTCTGCCCCGGCGACCTTAAGTCAGCCGAGGCTGGGGGAACTTACTTCTGGCTTAAGGCCAGGCAAAAAGGTACGTTGAGTCGGCTTGTGCCATCCGGCGCAAAGCAAGGGACAGGGGTAGGCTACGTTACGTTAAACCGGCTAATGCTGTCCGGTATGAATGCAAGAAAACGCGGTCGATACTGCGTTAAGCCGGCTAATTTCGTCCGATAGCAAATGCAAAGTAGAACACGAGACACACACACACATTCATTGTATTGAACCATCACAATACGTTTGGAAGACGGACGACCACCTTATCGCAGCAAAGGTTTCCCGCACGGCAAAGGGCGGGCCCCCGGTTCGGCGGTCAAGTCCGTCAGCGATCTGAACCAGGACGCTCCCCTCACTGAATGGGGGGGGGGGAGCGACCCGGTGCGACCTTGTCGTGTTGTCCAGTGTAATCCGGGAAAAGTCCAAACTACAAAAAAACCGGATTCCTCAACCTATGGGAAAAAACAGCACGTTTATGCTGATTTGTGCTTGGAAAAAAACTTGGAAATGAGGAAAACCAGCACGTTTTGGCCGAATCGTGCGTGGAAAAAACCTCACGGCAATGAGGAAACCTGCTCGTTGGCAACTGAGCAGGTGAAAACCTCGCAACATTTACGTTGTTATATGTAATTATCTAAGTTGGTTTTGTGAAGGTTTTGGGATTTGAAGGGAAGGGATTGGATTGGGAAGGGATTTGAGAAAAGAGTTCAGAGAGCTGGGCGGTGGTGAGAGGGTTAGTTGGGGATAGAGAAAGAGAGACAAGAGTGAGATCAAGTTGTGAGATTTTTACGCTAATTGCTGTAAGATTATCATCAGTATTAAAGAGTTCAGAGAGCTGGGCGGTGGTGAGAGGGTTAGTTGGGGATAGAGAAAGAGAGACAAGAGTGAGATCAAGTTGTGAGATTTTTACGCTAATTGCTGTAAGATTATCATCGGTATTAAAGTGTATTCGATGATGCAGTAGATGGTTGGACACATACAGCGCCGTGTCGCCACGGTGAGGTGTGTCATTTACGTTGTCGGTATAGAGGCAATAATTTCGAATAGTAAAGTTATAGTTTGTAGAATCAGAATCATTAAAAAAGGTCTCTTGAACAGCAGCAATCATTGGTTTATGTCTGATGATATATTCTTTGAATTCGCTCCAGTGGGATACTAGGGACATGGTATTCCACTGGAGTACGAATTCGTGAAATTGGGAGTTCATTCATGGGGAGGGGAGGAAGACTGTCTTGCTGCCCGTGCAGCGGGGCGGGAGCGCGTTTAGGCGTTGCCGGCGCCGGTCCGTTTGGAGGGGGCGGGGGAGAGGGAGGGCGGGCGGGGCGGGGGTCCTTTCTCAGGGGACGGGGAGGTGGCCCGACTCGACCCTGATGGGTCTGCCCCCAGACTGGTCCGGGGGAGCTAGTCGTTGATGACCCCGGTTCCGACACGGCTCTCGGGCGCGCACAGCGAGAGCCGCTAAACGGCCTTGAGGTCTGAGGGGGCGTCAACCTTTCTCTCGGTGTTGACGGGTCTAGCCTGAGGGGCCGGGGACGAGCCTCAGGGGGCGGAAGTGGGGGGTGGTGGCCCGGGGACCGGACCTCAGGGGCCGGGGACCAGGCCTGGCGGGCCAGGGTGCGGGCCAGGGGGCGCCCCTCAAAGGGTGCCCGTTGGGCGGGACCACACCTCCGCTCTCCGCTCCGCCCCGGAAGGGGGCGGGTCGGGGGTGCGCCTCTGCCGGCGTGGGCCAGGCCCCAGTCTCGAGGGAGGGAGCGCGAGGGGGAGGAGCGGGAGGGAGCGTTGTTCTTTTGTTTTAGTCTGAGATTGGCCCGGTCACTCTCCAGCCACGCCGGGCAGGCGTGACGGTCCCATGCCGGGTGGGGCCAGTACAGGAAGCACAGCGCGGCTCCTGGACGTCGCACTGGCGAGTCGAATGGTGGCCCGCACATACCCCGTACTTCGGGCGGCGGGCGCGGCAAGAGCGCGCGCTGTGGCCGAAGGCCTGGCAGTGCGCGCACTGCTGCGGGGCTGGGATCCACGGGAGCAGGGGCACCCGCATATAACCGCACAAGAGGTACGGCAGAAGGGCCGTACCCCGGAAACGCAAACGGAGCAGGGGGTTGGGTCCAAGCTCCGGACGGCCCGACGGCATGGGCACCACCTCCGTGACACCCTGGGCAAGACATTCGCCGAGAATGTCCTCCGCGGACGTCTCGGCGAGGGCCAGGGGGCACGACCGCCCAACAGTGTTCAGGCGGTCTGCCATGACCACCGCGATGTCGCGGACCAGAAACCGGTTGAGTTTCAGGAGTACGTACGCCTGATGCGCGCCGTGAACCTTGACAAAGAGGGAGCCCGAGCGGAGAGGTTTGGCCGCCTCGACATATCCGACATGGCGCTCAATTTCGCGGCGGGTCGCGAACGGGTTGACTGATGCAAAATTTTTACCGTCCCTATTTTTAATTAGAGGGAACGATGGCCCGCCCGGTGGCGCGGGCGACGGGCGAGCGCGGGCCCCACGGCGAGGGGGGTCCCGGTTCGCGGTGAGATGGGGATGGGGACTCGGGCGGCACACTTCGTGTTTTTGGTGTTTGTGGTTGTGCTTGTGTTTTTACTACAAGTGAGTGCTTAAGGCTAACAGAGTGTGGGCTTAAGGCCTGGCATTGCTGCTTAAGGCTGCGTGTGTATCTTACGTGTTCGAGGAAACGGCGAGACAAAACAGGAGAAAAGCGATCGACGACAACTAAACCCTTCAAAACTGTACGAGCTCTCAACCTTTAAAAGAACACCTTGAACAAGAAGAAGACTCGCTTACGACGTAAACCCCCCTGTTAGACGTTAGACGTAAGAGAATATCGACCTCAGTATGAATCTGAGTGTGGTGCCAATTTGACGCGCGTCAGACGGGCGCAGGCGCGGCGCCGCGACCGGAGGCGTGGCGGGCGGCGCCGCGACTGGAGGCGTGGCGGGTGGCGCCGCGACCGGAGGCGTGGCGGGCGGCGCCGCGACCGGAGGCGTGGCGGGCGGCGCGATCCCGGGGGGACCGCTGCGCTCGCGGGGCAGGCGGGCTCTGCCGCCTCGCCGCTGCTGCCGAAGCCCCTTATGCCAGAGTACGCTCGGCTGCTCAGGGTGCCTTCATATTTGTATCGGATTCCTTTCGCCTGCTTGGGGCACCCCGCGCTGCTGCTGGGGCCTATGTAAGATGGCACACCGAGGCATTCGATGCTCAGAGGCCCTCTTCCTTGATCTGTAGGTCTTTTCCTTTTGAGCTTATTTGTTGAGGACCCTTCACTTGTCAGGGCCCTCTCAGATGACCTGCCCGGGCACTCTTGATCACGCAGGAGCATTATTGCATGTACACTGATGCTGGGTTATTCCCCTTTGCCCAGAGGACCATGCGCACTTGCCGGACCCTATATGTTAGTCTGTCAGGGTACTCTCGATCATTTAGGGATCCCACCGTATTGGTCTTAGGTCCGTCTCGCTTCCTGTAAGGGCCCTTCACTGTTGACGGAAGCCTCTTTGTTGGCCTGCCGCGGTAGTTTCGACCGCTCAGGTGCCTTCCTTATTGGTCGCGGTTTTTTTCCACATTATAGTAGGGCCTACGACGTTGACGGGGACCTAAATGTCGATAATTTTGGTTGGGACTTTACGTCTTTCCAACTGACGACTGAATTTGCGCCTATGCTGATTACGCCGATAAATTTGTACTTGTAATCGTCGAACGTATTTTCCACGCCACCGACGCCGCGCGTATTATTTCCGTTGTTTATTGAATTTGCGACAGCTATTGCACTTGTATAATACGTTTTGAATGCGTTTTGAAATATAGGATATTTTGCACTCGCTTGCAACAGACAGAGCAAAAATTATGCACTAGCCCTCAGCTATCAGCTGATGTCATCAACCATGTCATCAACTAGCTAGCCGTATGTAAGCTAATAGTCAAGTTTGTGCTTGCATTTGATGGTCTTTATTAACCAATTTAAGTGTATGTTTCCATTTTTCTCCGAGATGTTTCAGCTCTTAAGAACAGGATCCATCATAATCTGCAGAAAATAAACAATCTCCGTGTATTTGCATACCCAGCAAGTACATGGAGTTTTCTGGGGTTGCGCACAGTAAGCTAGGTTCCGGTGTGGATGGAACCGTGAACTATAGCGAGTTCACCAAGTAAGAGGCCTTCTCAGTTTTCTAGCATTTTCGCGATGTGGATGCGTGGAGATGTAGTTTCTGTCATAAGCGTAGGAACGCTTTAAAAAATGAGGGGGCTCTCGCGGTATGTTCCAGGAACTTTTTCTGGAAAGCGAGCCCGATGACAGGGGGGGGGGGCGGTAGAGATAAAGGTTGTTATCGCCCTTTATTCAGATATCATGGCTGCTACGCTAGATATGCATCTAGAGCTGTTTCTCACTGGTGCACAATCTTGCCTCTTCGACTCATCTATCATTTGGCAAATAAGGCTATCCAGCTTCCCAAGATTATTCGTCCATTGTTACATTGTCTTTCCTGGGGAGGCGAAATTCCACAAGCAGGTAGGCATTTTGGGTCATTGAGGAAGCATCTGCCACTACAGTGTAGATGCCAAAATACGGCCCGGATATGGGCTGGTGAGAATTTGAAAGTGGATCAATGGCTTACAGTGCGACAGATTCTTCCTGCGCCTTCATTTCGCTGGCTGCTTTTCAGGAGATAAGACTTGTCGCAGTATTTTAGGCGGAAGCAAATTTGTGAGATTGAAACTGCCAGAAACTGTGACAACTGTCATATGTTTCTTACCTAGGCTATGCTCCTGTCCACCGTCGCTGGCCACTGCTCTGGCCCTGATGTCCCCCTCATGACTGACTGCGAACTGATCGTATGGCTGCCTTGCTGCATACTTCTGAATCAGCGTTACTACTACATGGTGTATGAAACATGTGTTGGACAGTTGCGACGGGATCTTTTTCCGAATTATCTACCCTTACACCACACCGATGCAGAAAAAAGCATCCGGGAAGCTGCCTGCCTTAGGTATGAATTGGCCCAACGAACACTTCATTGCCCATCATGCAACGCATACGACTTGATTTGCTTTTGTGTGTGGGCAGGGGCGTAGCCAGAGCCTTGCCAAGGGGTAGCACAGAGTTGACAAAAGCCCATGTTATGGCGATCCCCCCCCCCCCCCAGAACCCCCGGATATAGCTCACTTGTTAGTGAGTGACACGGTTTTCTTCGTTTTATCGTCATTTCTACCTTGTTACCAGAACAGAAAACAGGAGCTACCGTGAGCTGAATTCTGTTTGTATTCTGAGGTCAATAACCTGCGTTGAAATCAGGCACTGAACGACTGCATGGAATAAATTACCGGCGCTCTTAATTGATAACGATCAGTTGACTCTTTCTAAACCGATGGAACTCAGAAGCTTTGTAAGAATTTTTTGTCTGGGTTCTAAAGACATTGAAAACATCGCAAGGGTTGTAGATCGATATGTTTGATCCAAATTTTAAGATGAAAATTTGATTGCAGATCGAGTGGTCAACAATATGTATTAACATGGCCAAGCCATGTTGGCCTGAAATGTTCACCACTCAGTCAGAATCGATAAGTGATACAATTTATGTGACGTTTATTTTACATACGCGTTCGCAAATCTTAGCAGCAAAATCCTCGCCACCAGGCGTTGCAGCCTCGATAGTCCGCTGAGCGTCAGCCCAGCAGCTAACTGTTAGCCGTGGCTCACCGGTGGACGAAAATGATAACGCTTCTAAAGCGATTACCTTTAAACATCTTTATCGACTAGAATTACAAGTTAGGTGACGCAACTTTGAGCATACGCACTCCAAAATCTTAGAATCACAAGTCTCGACCCCAGGCGTTGCAGTCTCCGTAGGCTGCGTGGCATTGCTCTAGCAGCTGATGCTAAGTTGTGGCCAACGGGGTGGAGGGGGGGGGGGGACGAGAATGATGACGCTTCTGAAAAAAGTATCATTGAATGCCTCATGACATCAGATCGTACATTTAGAAGGCAGTCTAAGCGCATATCTCACGTGTGCAATGTTTAGACTGATGAAAAGGACGGATTGGCCCTTTAAGTGATTGGGCCTGAAATATGCATACCGCGAGGTGAGACTGGAATCTGGTGGTTAAGTAAAGAAAAACCGTGTAGGTAAAATCTCTATTTTTCGTGTATTTGCAGCTATTAATCTATCCAGGAGACAGATTAACACGACGCCCGCTGTCTCGTAGCACTTGCAGTGGCCGAAACTTTTCGGTGTTACGGAGGTTGCAACTCAGACCATCCAGACCACCCTTGTCCTTGCTCTCGAGGTTGCGGGCGGGCATGTTCAAGTCTTTTGATGTAATTTGCTTCAATAATACATTCTGAAAAAATGGACGTTCTCAGCCAAACATGGCATGATTTTGCTCGTTATTTCAAGCTTACTTCGACCCGCCCTATTCAACAATAATGAGGCCTCCATTTACTCAACGATACTGAGACCCCTTTTCTCCTTCCGGGCAAAGGGCCTCTTGAGTAGAACACTAGGGGTACGTTACCGTTTCCGGTCAAGGGCTGAAGGGTGATTCCGTCCCATCGCAAAGTGTCTTCTGGCTATCATTCTGGTGGCACGGGGTGGGGTCTCCTGGTCGATCCGGAGGCCATTAGAAGGACATATCATATCACATTGTTCCCATCCCTGACAAGGAAGGCCTTCCGACCCGCGCAGTTAGCCCCGGATCAGCACAGGAACCCTCATTGATGTAACAACATCCTTGATCACCGCAGGTAGTCCAATAATTGTCACACCAGTTCAGTTCGTGTTTTCCGTGTTCTTCAGAGATATTGAGCTCTCTCTGACTGTAGATTGTAGATGAAATGGGTTCCTAATTCGTATTAACATGGCTAAACCATGTTCGTCTTAAAATGCTCAAGATCCTGTCAGAGCTGATTACTGACAAGACAACTACGTAATATGGTCTTGAACATGCGCGCTCGCAAGTCATAGCAACAGCCTCGACGCGCGGCGCTGCAGTCTCCAGGCCGTGCGGCGTCGGTTTTGGGGCTGTAACACTAAGCGATGGCCAGTGAACACACAACAAAGTTGACGCATCTTAAGGCCTGAACTAGGCAAATCGACATGCACGTTTAATGTAGTGCAAAGCAAGCCAAATGCAGCCTTAATCTGGAAAGGGGAGCCAGTTAACATTGCTGGCCCCTCACCTTGAAAAGTTGGAGGGACATAGCCCCCCTGGCCCCCTCCGTTCCTACGCCCATGGCTGCCGTGGAGTTAACCACTTCCGATCACTCTGATATGGTGTCTTGACAGAGCGCTCCATAATGTTGTGTACTGCTGACTGCCTCTTTAGTTCATGTCGGTAACTTAAACACTTAAAATCACGGCATAAAACACAAGCATGCAAACAACAATACAATTTTCATTGGACAGCACTTACTGCCGCTTGAGCTTGGCAAACACGAACAATTCTTTAGCCGTGCGGAGGACATCATTAGTATCACACGCTGTGAATAGCACAATCAGCACAACAAATCACAACACTGCTGCATGATCCAAGGAGATAATTCAATAGTTTTGCTCAATTGTCTGCTTAGAAGTCGTTTGCGGTCATGAATGAGTAATGCATCCAGAATGTTGAGTTTTCTTCTTTCGTGTATAGAAGAAAGAATTCCAGTGTTTTATGTTGGTGCTTGGCGCGTGAGGAGAGTAATGTGGTCGGTCTATATGCGATTTCTTGGTGCCTCCTCCGTGAGGTGCCCTGTGAGATGTCGGAGCAAAATTGTCGCGGTCACGTCATTGTAGGATACGGAACCCTGCAGCAACACCCGGCGGCGGTCAACCACTACTTTCCAACGCTCTGTGAGATAAATTGGTACGCGTGTAAGAGGTGTCCCGCGCCGAATGTTTCGCGGATGCAATTTCAGACTGGTTTCAACTTCAGACAAGTTCGGCACGGATTATTACACAGAGCACCACGAATGCAAGGCGCAGTGGCGCAATCTCTCTTGTTCGTAATACTGCAACTACTAATTCCGTTCAGAGAATCAACTGGTCAACCAACTGAATTGCATTAGTAAAACGTTCCAGTCAGCTGCTGAAGGGCATTCCGTCCCATCCTGGGGTCCCCATGCGATTTCTACTCTGGTGATAGCCCCCAGGACCGCACGGAGGCCCTCAGAGGGATGCATCACAACTGGTCCACTCCTCGATGCGGCTGGCCTTCTGACTGAGACATCCAGCAACGGATCGGCGCAGGGGCCCTCGCTGATGCAAACAGATTCTTTACTGGCACAGGACGTCCAATAATTGATATCAAGACGCTAATTCGCCTCATCGGCCCCGGGTTGAAACGGTGCGGAGGATCCCTTGTCCGGTATTGGTGTTCCTGACTGGCACAGGCCTCTCCAACGAATCACTGTACATGTGAACCCTTTTTTTGTCATTTCTGATAAATTCTTCCATTGTCAAGAGGGGTCAGACCAGCACAATAGGCCCGTTGACATACGGCGTCCCATCATTGTTCCTGCTCAGCAAATGCGCTCACGGATGTCGATCTGTATTCTTTTGGGAGGACCCTGCCCCCCTCCCCAAATGTTGAGTTGCCCCCCATGTCGGTTTCCCCGCCCCCCCCCCCGCAATGCTTTTGGCTGGAGTTGTGCAGTTTTTGTGCAGTTTTTAACACCAAACGCAACAAACAGACATGTCCGGATTTCCAGGCTACCAAGAACAGCTGTGCGCAAAAGTGAAGGTGCCACTAGAAGTAAAGGAAAAATATGCAGTGATTGACGAAGTTGTGAATTGGGAATTATAGGCCTCATTACACTTTCTCAGGGCCCTGTGCTTTTCCTGGGGGCCTCTATGCCCGCTTGCAGGGTACTTCCGATCATTACGAAGCAATCCACGTTGCCCTCGATTTCTTTGCATTTGCTCGGAGGCACCTGCACTTGTTGGGCCCTTTTTGCTAGCGTGCCGGGACACTCACGTAAATCGATGGCGCTTCCATGGATTCTTTCCATTCACCAGGATGGCTTTGTGGGCTACAGCCGGGGCCCCATATCTTAACCGGCGGGGTACTCCCGGCTGCTCAGGGGCCCTTAACGTGGGTCTCGGTTAACCTACCGACACTGCCCCCCCCCCCCCCCCAATATGTCCAGGAGCCTCTACATTGGTCTAGGGCGCTTCCAATTCTCTTTCACTTGCTTGGGGCCCTAAGCTCTTTCGGGGGCTCCATCTCATAGCCTGCTTGGGTACACTCAGGCTGGCACTCGCCGCAGGACGTGACGACTGGCACGGCAGGCACTCAGGCTGGCACTCGCCGCAGGACGTGACGACTGGCACGGCAGGCACTCAGGCTGGCACTCGCCGCAGGACGTGACGACTGGCACGGCAGGCACTCAGGCTGGCACTCGCCGCAGGACGTGGCGACTGGCACGGCAGGCACTCAGGCTGGCACTCGCCGCAGGACGTGACGACTGGCATGGCAGGCACTCAAGCTAGCACTCGCCGCAGGACGTGACGACTGGCACGGCAGGCACTCAGGCTGGCACTCGCCGCAGGACGTGACGACTGGCACGGCAGGCACTCAGGCTTGCACTCGCCGCAGGACGTGACGACTGGCACGGCAGGCACTCAGGCTGGCACTCGCCGCAGGACGTGACGACTGGCACGGCAGGCGGGCGGCGACGCGTTCTTCCGCGTCCTTCTTCCTCCCCGGCCAGTAAACTGTGTCACGAGATCGCAGCTCCATCGTCACACAACCTTGGCGACCGGAATCCAGCTTTCCGAGATACCACGGCTGCAGCTTGATAGGGATGACCATAGCAGCACCCCTGACGATGAGTCCGTCGTCGATGACGAGGGCGTCGCGAACAACTAGAACTGCCTGACAGCTGGATGTGCTTCGCAGCGTTTAGCTGGCCAACTACCCAGGATCACTCTCTTAACCTGCTGTAGCGTGTTATCTTGTTGCGTTTTTTCCGCACCTCTTCCAGATGTTCCAGATAAAGCTGCACGGGGCCGATGCAGACGTCAAGAGGGATAGTCGTCGTGGGATTTTAGGCGGAGGGCTCGTTGGGAGTCGCGACAGAGCGTCGGAGATGTATATCGTTTTATCCATGCGGTACCTGAGGGGTGAGCGTGTAATTTTCGATGCGTAGGAGCAAGTAGCCGGGCTGGTGCGCGAGGGATGCTTTTCTGCGGGATCATCTCCAGCGGCTTGTAGTCTGATGTGACCTCGAAGGTGCGCCCGAACGGGCGGGCGCGGAACTTCTCACAGCCAAACACCACTGCCAGCATTTCTCTTTCGATGTTGGCGTACCTGGTCTCGGTGTCGCTCAGGGCTTTGGAGGCGAATGTGACAGGTCGTCCTCTTGCAGCAAGACTGCGCCCAGCGCGATACCAGAGGCGCCGACTTCCAGCGTCACTTGGTTTGCTGGCTCGCAGTAGGCGAACACAGCGTCGTGGGAGATGACGTCCTTCAGGGCTCGGAAGTCCTCGCACGCTGCAGAGACCACTGGAAGATAGCGTTCTCCTTCAACATTTGCTTCAGGCTGTGCGTGAGCTCAGAGAAGCCTGGAATGAATGAAGGCAGGTAGGTGCACAGACCCAGAAAGAATTGGAGCTGCGCAACGTTCTTGGGACCCTCAATGTTCCGGATCGCATCCATGTTCGCAGGATCGGGCGATACGCCGTCCGCGTTGTAGATGTGTCCGAAGAACACCTGGTTCAACCCGATGGCGCACTTCTCCGGGCTTTATACTAAGCCGTATTCTTCCGCACGCTTCATAAGAGCGCCTTGTGTGCTGGACAGTGTCCTTGCCATGGACACAGATGTCGTCCGAGATGTTGATGACTCCTTCCTGACCAGCCAGGATCTCGCCCTTTTTTCTCTGGAGCAGGTCTTGGGATAGCCGGATTCCAAATGGCAGCCTGATATACTGGTATCTGCCGAAAAGAGAATTGAAGGTGGTCGACTTACTTGACTCTTCATCCAGCCCAGTGTCGTGAACGGGCGTCGAGCTTAGAGAAGACCCCGACCCGGCCAGCTGATGGGTGATCTCTTCAGTAGAGATGTACCTATGGTGCGGCCTCTTGATGGTCCTGTTCAGGTCGCGAGGGTCAAGCTACACTCGAAGCTTCCCGTCGGCTGTTTTGTTGATCACCAGACTGGATGTCAGTGGTCTCCTTGATGGGCTTGATGACGTTCATCTCTTCCATCTTGTCCAGCTCCTTTTTCAGCTCATCTCGAAGGTGGATGGGGCATTTTCTTGGAGTATGGACGACTGGCCTCACGTTTGGGTCGACCTCGATGTGGGCCGTACCTGGGAACTTGCCGAGTCCCTGAAACTGATGCGGATGCCAGGCGATCACCTGACGCGTGTCCGTGAGGATCGTGTGGGCGTTTACGTCGGCCCGCGCCTTCGACTTCAGTAGATGAACTTGCCTGTTGAGACAGACCAGGTTTAGCTCTCTGTGGGCTGGGGGTCGATCAGAATGGGCCCCTCGCTGTCATTAACGTGAAACTTCTGACTTGAGGTCACGCTGTGGAAGGTGCATTCCACTTGCAGGGCGTCCAGTTGTTTGATATCCGTCCCGTTGTAGGCAGTGATGCGCGTTCTATCCCCCATTAACCACACGCTAGGCGGCATTTTCTTCAGACGTCTTGCTGGCAGGATGCTGCCGTCGGCTCCAGTGTCCACTTTAGCAGGGGAGGTGTGCTGGCCTGGTAGCCCTGCGACCTTCACCGTAAGGTCTGCGAAAGCTTCAGACCGAGGCTGAGGTGTGTCGAGGGCATTAAAGTACAGGTGATCCTGCTCGCCTTCAGCTGCAGTGGTTACTTCGGTTTTGGAGTTTGGGTGGCCTGCCTTTCTCTCGCCGACCTTAACCGTGCCTGGAGTTTTGGCTTGATTTGCATACTATGGCCCAGTGATCCACCTTGCTGCACTTTCTACATTCCGAGTTTGCAGCAGGACACGTTGCTTTAGATGCTGCATGACTGCGTCCGCAGTACCTACACTTGATATTGTGGCGCAGTTGACCTCTCTGCACAGCATAAACCTGATCAGCACTGGCACCACCATGGCAACCTTCACTTTTAATGTCGGCCATGCGCTGTTGGTTGGCTTCATATTTTCGATACAGGTCGATTACCTGGTCCAACGTGAAGTCCTCTCCCTTCACCAACATTTTTTTCCTGCATTCGCTGATGGGCAGACCCGAAGATAAGCTGCTCCAAAACTCTGTCAGCGCGTTCCGCATCGGTGAAGTGACATTTGTCGGCTGCAGTCGCAGACGAGCCACAAATTTATTAGCCGTCTCACCCGCGCTCTGCTTCGTGCGTTGAAAGTTGAAGCGAGCAAGTCTGAAGTTTGTCTTTGGGGCGAAATGGGTTGAAAAGCGTGTGAGGATAACCTCCGGGTTCTTGCGTTCAGCTTGTTATGTCGGAAGTATGGATCAGGTCTATGCCAACTGGACCAATCCACAGAAGCAGGTATGAAGCTTTGACGTCATCTGGTTTGCTCGCCAATGGCCCCGAAAACACACGTCTTGCATACTGAGAAAACTCCCGGAAAGCTCCTGGCATGTCTCCAGGATCTCAACCAAATGTGGGCATCTGGATCCAGCCATTTCCGTCATCGCTGCAGTGAAAATTAAAAAACAATATGATAAAGTTGTATCGGTGCCGCCACGTGATAGTCTGCCGCCGAATTCGAGGCTATTCTTGAGCTCTTTATGCGATAGCCTGCCGTCAAGCTATCGAGACTATTCTTGGGCTATTTGTATTGGCGCATGCATACGCGGCGGCTTACACCTGACTCAGCAAGCGCAATTACCCTCCGAAAAGTGGCGCACTTATGCGAAGACAAACATGATCTAACGTCTGCTCTAAACAAGGTTCGTTGCTCCAAATTAGCTGCCTCTGCCATTAATTTACGACCATCACGTAGATGAGTTGAATAGGCAAGATTGCACACATTGGGAAAAGCCCTAGATGCATATCTAGCATAGCAGCTATGACATTGGAGTAAAGAGCGATAGCAACCTCCTACTCTACCCTACCCATCCCCCGGTTCATCAGGCCTGCTTTCCAGAAAAGTTCCTAAGTATGCCCTGAACATGCCCCACTTGCCCCCTCCCACTTTTTGAAATTTTCCTACGCCCTACATTTTACTATGCCCACAAGAAAGAAAGGAGAAGACGTTCTATGCACTTCAAAGTCTTAGGGGATGGGTTTGGTAACGCGACGAGCAAATGAACTAACTTAGAAATAAGTAGTGACTTAATGAACGTAATCTTTCCTAATGCAATAAGCTTTTCGTTCGCCACTGGGTAAGCTCCTTTCTATACGCAGTACCTTTGGCTGGATGTTAATTTGCATTATGTTGTCATTGCTTTAAAAGGTGATCCCCAAGACCTTCATTTGGTGCGCATACTTAATACTGAGACTGTTTGCAGCGTCGTCTGGTAATGGAGCGCCCATCGGCAGGCCTGACATTTTTCCATGCTATTTTCTGTTAACCAACTTTATAAACAGACACATATTTTCTCACCGCGTTTATTTTTTCCAAAATAAAAAATGTGTTGAAGATTTTCACCATCGGCATGTCATACGGTTTTAGACCTTACGATGAAACCAATGATTTTAGGCTATCTAGTGTTTTCAAGCTCTATTTTACATTCACGCCAGTAGGAGGCGTTTTCCTCTGATTTTGTATGGCAAAATCCTGTATGGGCGTTGGGTACGTGGGTAATTAGTATCCTTTCCTTCTCTTTCGCTCGTTTTGCTTTTCGTTAGGACCTCACAGTTTTTCCACGGATCATCATTAGTATTGTTTCGTACAACAAATCATCCCTGATTAAAAATGAGACACATTTTCAATTGCGAGTGTCCGACAATAACTTTGGGGAGTAAACGGGCAGAGCATATTGTTATGTTTGTTGGATACATTTATCTACCTCATTGATGTATTCATCACTAAGGGAGCGAGTCATTATATGTCCACAACCCGGGACCTCGCTGTGACTCGCCGGTTTGTAAACAAATTGATATTATGTTGTGGTCTGTTTGATAGCCAGAAATTATATTAGCATTATGGCGTAGACTTGACCAATGGTGACTAGCGAAAACATTCAATCTGGCTGCGTTGTTGAGAGTTGATTTAGTCCATGTGAATTGCTGTTCATTAGGATTATGAAGCCTTCACAAATTTACATGGCTGTGTTCCTTACAAGCTGAAATCAGCTTCTTCCAAGCCTTAATATTGCTTTCGCGAGCGTGATTAGAGCTGTCCTTGTCTGAAGTCACCATGAATTTGAAATGCTCTCTAAGAATAATGTGTTCGCAAGTGCATTTGTTCAGAAGGACGTCTGAATGGGCGAGGAATTGTGGTTCATCCCTATTTGGACCATAAATTCATCCAAGCACGTATGTATCGGTGCCAATCTTGTGTCCTCCGATACCATAATTGCCCCTGTCACACGCGAGCTGCGAAAGAACGGCACGTTGGAGATTTTTATGAATTAAAATAAACGTCCCTCTTATGTTGCTAGTACAACACGCAGGATGTGAGCTGCCTTTCCAGAGAACATAAAAAAGGGTATTTTATCCTCCGTTAGGTGTGCATCTTGAAGGAAGGTAATATCACAATCATGGGTGTTATTTTTTGTAAATTATTGGGGAAGGGGTCGAACCGAAGGCCCGACAACGTACTTACCCCACCCCATTTTTCTCACTGGATGAATAAGGCTTTGTGTAATTTATACAAGTCTTTAATTTAAGCAGCGTAGAATCCATGCAAGGTTGGATCCAGGGACCAGGCACTGGACGCACGCGTCTCTTCTGATCGGCACGTGAAGGCGGGGCGCCCTTTAGGGGCCACATTAGGGTGGCGATGGCACTCTTCTATGGCCGTCTTGGGAGGCGGCACGCATATTGGTTGAGGGGGACGGGGACGGGGTTAGCCATGAAAGACCTATGTCATTCTTATGTTCCAGAGCTTTTCATTTGAGCCTTACAAACCACTGTGGGTCTTATAACGTTATGTATGAGTAGTTTGTTGCATCGCTTATTCGATCATCTGTTACGATTTGTATCTTGTGATGAGAGCAGCCATGACTTTTTGTTATGAGAGTGGTACGAGACACCACTACGCATACATATCAAACAGGATAGTATTTGTGTTATGGTCATCTTTTATCCCCTTCTTTGTAGTATTCTAGCCAGAAACATTGGAGAGGCCAAGCCAATATAGGGGGCCAAACCAACATGGGGGGGGGGGGCAAGCCAACATGAGGGGCGGGGCAGCTCAGTATTTGGAGGGGGCAGGACCCTATCAAAAGAATACAAATGGACACCCGTGATCATAATTAATTTATCCCAAGTACTGCATTACGTCCCTACAATTGAATTGGTCCGCCAAGCCTCTGACGTTCATGGAAACTGCTTTGAAATGAGTACTTTGTACTCCCCAGAATCAGCTGTATTTGCCGGTGTGACAGCACGTTTGTAAATGTGCGTGCGTTTTCTTGGGTGTATGCGATGTGTGTGTGTGTGTGTGTGTGTGTGTGTGTTGTGTGTGTGTGTGTTGTGTGGTGTGTGTTGTGTGTGTGTGTGTGTGTGGTGTGTGTGTGTGTGTGTGTGTGTGTGTGTGTGTGTGTGTGTGTGTGTGTGTGTGTGTGTGTGTGTGTGTGTGTGTGTGTGTGTGTGTGTGTGTGTGTGTGTGTGTGTGTGTGTGTGTGTGTGTGTGTGTGTGTGTGTGTGTGTGTGTGTGTGTGTGTGTGTGTGTGTGTGTGTGTGTGTGTGTGTGTGTGTGTGTGTGTGTGTGTGTGTGTGTGTGTGTGTGTGTGTGTGTGGTGTGTGTGTGTGTGTGTGTGTGTGTGTGGGCGCGCGCGCGCGCGTTTATGCTTGTGCGTGTTGGTGTGGTTGCGTGTGTCACGATGTCACGGACAAAAACACTCCACCAACGCACTTACAATGGCGGGCGGAGGCGGTCGCTCGCGATTTTTTGCTTTGAACACGCTATCTGAAGACGAAATTGATCTCAGGGTTACACCAATCGTAACTCAAGACTTCATAACCGCTAGAACGCAAACACTGTAGCTCTACATAAGTAACATAACAGATTAACTTTTTACAACGCAGTGCGGGAAAACAAAAAGTTCGAAAATACCACTTTCAGGAAGACTGCAATGAAAGACACGAAAAATGTTTCGCGGGATAACGTCAAAGTTCCAGTGAGAAATGCGTCAGCAACTGAGTCAGCGGTCCGCGGCGGCCACTGGCCACCTCAGCGCGGTAGCACCCTAGCTAAATTGGGTTATGTAGTTCAAGATTGCATGCTGAAGGTAATAGAAAAACAATGCCCAAGGCCAGACGGAGTACATAGTCAAAAAGCAGTCTTATGACAGATAAAATAAAGCAGAAAAATGAAGCCATTGCAGGCAAACCTAAGCGTATGCACAGAACAAAACCACACATGGAAACACAGCACTTGCTCGCTAAAAATATTTAGCACTCTACCAAACCTCCAGGTTCCACTTCTAGCCGACGAAGATCAAGCAGATATCGCTGCGCGACAGATGTGTCGCTTTCACGACGATCGGCCGTCGTGGTGAGCGTATCCCAGGCCGACGCGGTAGCCGTCAGCGTCAGGGCAGCGGCGAGCCAGCTGCCGGCAATCCACCAGCCGCCAGCTCCGCAGACGTAGACACGCCGGACGGAGAGCCAGCCGCCAGCACAGCAGCAGCCGGCGCCGCGCCAGCAGCAGCCACAGCAACACGCGCCGGCCCGGGTGACGAGGCTCGAGACCGCGGCGCAGCTGCAGGCACCAGGCCACTGGGCGGGGCCCGGCTAGCCGGCGCAGCGGCGGCTACTGGGTGCCAGGGTGACCGGCGCCCGATCCTGATGGTCCTGGGTGCGCCTCTGCAGAGTCAGCGCGCCCGGGTGCAGACTGCGACTGGGGCAGCCCGCAAATAATGCTGTTCAGCTGCGTTGTGGTATGGACTTTGACGGGCGTGGAACCCTGGAACCTCTGGAACACAGGAATGCCGCTTTTTGTGAACGTTCTCCAGATTTTCTTATCTCGCTTGAGCTGGAGAAGTGTATTGTAGATCGCCTGCTTGTATTTCGTAAGAGACTCGTTGTGGTACACCCTTTTCTTGAGGTCGGTTTGTTATTTATTTTGTTGCACTCGTGGAATAGTGTATCCCGCAGTTTTCTGTTGTTGAAGGCGCAGATCACGATGTTATTCCTTGACAAGCGGTGGATGACCGAGAAATCGTCTCTCTTGATGGTCTCCGCCGGGAAACATTCGCATGGGGTTGAAATCACCATACTCTTCAACATCTTCTCTCTGACGCTGCTTGCCGAAACGTTTACTCGTCACGATTAGATTCAACGTCATGATTAGATTGGTAGAACGACTATGACGCTCAAGATCTTCAACTTGATTGTCATACGCATCAGACTGCTGTTTGTACTCGTTCATGTCTTTGTCTAAGCTTTCTTTATGCTGGTCTCGTTCAAAGACTACGCTTTCCAGTCTTTCCAATTTGGTCTCGTATGATGACAGCGTTGCCTCAATTTTGCCCTCAAAGACTTCACACTGCGCCACGGACGGAAACATCCATCATGGCCCTGAATTTGTCTGAAATGTTCTAGTCTTTTCACCTACATGTGGCTGTTGTGATGATGTTGTTCGTTTTTTCTTGGGCTCATCGCTTTAATCATTTCGCTGACGGGGTGCTGCCTTTTCCGCTCGATAGCTGGTGACGGGTGCACAGGTCCTTCCCTTGCGTCGCTGAAGGCAGACTCCGAAGCCGACATTGTCGTAGATCCCGTGTGTTCTCACAGCAAACTCACGGCAAACGTCGCGAGCCGCGCACCATGGCCTCAAGCTAGCCGCGCCTCGCCGGCCGAGGTCAGGGTCAACACTGACATATGAATATTTATATATGAAATTGAATATGAATAATAAATATGAAATTGATACGTGCTCATATGTCGGTTGGAAATATAGAGGATGAAGGCCTGTAGGTAACAAGGCTGGTCAGCACCAAGTGCGTCATTGGGAGCAAAGGGTGCATTCCTCATTTCTCAAGTTTAAAAGCCTCCTGGCACAACCATAATCACTCGAGACTTTGTCAACAGGGGATCTCCCATGGCGCAATCGTTTTTTATCCTGCAATCGTCCGCGATGCGGCCGCGTCACTGCCTCAGCGTCGGTTCTCACAGTACCACAGTGTCGGTTTTCAGTGTCACAGTGTCGGTTCTCACAGTGTGACAGTGTCGGTTCTCACTCGGCTGCACTGGCCGCGGTCACCGTCTGGAAGGTTCGCTCCGCTTCCAGGCCGCCCAAGTGCGAAGTCCGCCACCCGTCCACCGACGGCCAGCCGCGTGATCGGCTGCGCCTTTCGGGCGACGCAGGCGGCCCCGCCGCCGGGCGGCAACGTCGGGGGTCGTGGCGCGGCGGCCCGGCCAGGTGCGGGCGAACCATGGCCGACACGCCTCACTCGGCTGTAATCGCATTGAACTGACTCCATCACCGCACTCAAGCCACGGGAAAGGCGAATATCGACACCAGTGCGCCGCTTCGGTCAGCCGTGATTTCACCGCCGCTCCTATCGCAGGCGGCAGGCGTTTTGTACCGCAGACAGCCAAATGCTGTTTTGGAAGGCGGGGAAGAGCGGTAGCCTATTAGTGGTGGAC
>NW_023597034.1:11606252-11654674 GCF_011947565.3 Pollicipes pollicipes | reverse complement strand
AGGAGGAGAGAGAGAGATAAGAGAGGAGAGATAGAAGAGAGAGGAGAGAGAGAGAGAGAGAGAGAGAGAGAGAAGAGAGAGAGAGAGAGAGAGAGACACCCACACACACACACACAACACACACACAACACACACACACACACACACACACACACACACCACACACACACCCACACACACACACACACACACACACACACACACCCACACACACCACCCACACACACACACCCACCCACACACACAACCGTACTGTGCAAGGCAATGCACCGTTATAAACCGCTTTAAAAAAACCTACGTCAAGGCTTGTTGGCTCATATGTTCTCTTGTTGGCTGGGAGGGAGACTGTCAGCTTTTCGGTAACCGGCCCTGATCTGAAAGAACATGCTGTTGCCAAACATCGGGAAATTAGACCAAGAAAAAAGTATGGAGGTGCATGGTTCATTGTTCCCTGTGGCAACACAGGGTACCTAAATATTATCCGTCTCCCTCAAAGCTTTTCGTCAACGGTCCACCGCGGCCCGCATGCCACCAAGTGCTACAGTAGCTTCGCCGAATGAAGTTATCAGGCTTTGCCATGCCTAAAGGCAGCCAATGATCAAACAAATCTTTTGTAAGAGAGTGGTCCTTACACATCAGGGCGCTTCTGATTGACAAAGCCAGTGCATTAATTAACACGCGCCCGGGTGGCCGGCTGTATACCCTTTGCTCGGGTGGGGGTCAATTTGACCCCGCTACGGTCTCGGAAACTAAGAAAGCTACAGACACCAAATGTACAGGGTGTGTAGACCTGTGCGTGAACTCACTTAGGTCAAAGTTTCAGGTTCCTAGGTCATGATCTTCAGGTCAAATAAGGTCAAACAAGGTCCAAGTCAAGGAATGTCTCTCAAGTGCCCCTAGATCCTAAATAACTGTATCTAAACAAAAGGTCACATGCTCATTTAAGGTCAGTGACCTTCTTGTACCTTTTGAAGGTCATGGTGACCAAGATCATACAAGATCGCTCTGAGTGTTGCAATTCAATAAGCGACAAAGATTATGTTAGGCGGTATGTTTCTACAAACAAAATATTGACCCGGGCCATTTTAGTTCAATGACCTATTCTGATCTCTAACAAGTCCATGGAAGATGTATAATGCGATTCCTGCTATCAATAAATTCGAAATAAGCATCGGAAGCTTTCTCATACAGCAAGCCCTAGCGTAATAAAACAGGTTGTTTTTTAACTTGGTCTGGCCTTCATACCTGACCTTAGGTCAATGTAATTTGCTGATTCAACTGTTGTTTCCTAAGAAACCATCTCAGAGATGTATGGCTTCGCCTAACACTCCGTTGTTGCATCAGATTGAACGATTCCCCAGAAATTGACTTCGCTCAAACCATGGTCTGACTTTGACCTGCCATAGGTCAGCAACATTACAAGGTACATCTAGATTTTGATCCCAAGCGGTCCGCTATTCAATTGTCTACAGCTATGCAGAACGCAACCCGCCGCATCGACGCAAAGGTATGCATCATCACCTTAGCTCTCTGGACATATTTGCTTTCGGACATTCGCACCAATGGTGTCATTGCGATGTTCAGCGCACTAAGGGAGACGAAATTTAGCTAATCCTCCCATTTGATACAACAGTATTCATAGCCTATGTACTCGTTAGAATAAATAGAATAGAGAGAAAGGTGTGATATTTCGGCTACATGCCTTTATCAAAACCAAATTGTCCTCTGTGCCGTTTTATTCTAGAAGGAATAAGTCTATTAACACCGTCTTACCCATATGCATAACGTTTCCTCGCACGTGCGCTTAAAAACTTACGTAATTTTAGACGACCATATATCGAATTATGGATTCACTCTCTTGCCGAACCCATATATGTGCAATAAGCATAACTACGGAGTGACGACAAAAAACACAGAAGTTCCTCAAGCTGGTCGTTTAGCAGACATTGTTTGCAATCAGTCCAGTTTGTGCAACTGACAACAGAACGCGCGAGAGATCTGTGAGGGAAGAACGCAGGAATCAGGTGAGTGAAGATGCTATAGACCGACACAGTTTTCGACGCTAGGTTTTTTCATAAGCTACCGCGTGGTGCGAATGGAATTCTTTCCATTTACAAAGCTGCCCTGTAACGCAAGTCATCTAGTTTTGCCCTGGAAAGGGCTAGTTACCTAAACTATTCAAACAGTTTCCTCGGGCTAGCGCAAATCATGGGTAAACATTGCAAACTTGTGCTCCATTATAAGTGAAATCAGAATATGCTTGGCTGCAACCAATGCCTGAAGTAAAAATATTGGGTGTTACCGTGAGTTCAGGTATTGTTAAGCAGGGATGTTACATCAAAATGAATGTAAAAATCCATGCGCAGGACATGACTATTAAAGTCCACCCCAAGGTTGCCGATAACCAACGGGTTCCTGGACAATGTATGAGCTGATCAGCTTGCTGGACTGATAGCGTGGATGGACGTAAAACGTCTTTCTCGCAACGTGCCAGCCGGGGAAACCGTCGAAATCATGCTGGACGACGTTTACAACCACACGAGCCTACCTCGCCTGAAAAAACATGTTGCATCAACTGGCGTCAGGGTTTCGTCAAGTAGTTTCGAGGACCACACGGAAAATTCTGCCATCAAGGCGATGACGTCATGATGGCGGCCCTGGCCTTATACAGCCTTGTCCCTGGCGGCCTGCTCACCAACAGCTGCACGCAGCGTATTGAGAATCAAACATCCAACAGACAGGGGTTCTGAGACCAAGTAGCTGCTGCCGCTTCAATGCCATCATTTTTGCAGTCACGAGGAATATGAGCCAAGTAAAACAACAAATACAAACAAGGCCAATGTCTCTCAAGGTTCATCGCAGGATTTAACAAAGACGCCGGACTCAGTGACTCAGTATCTCGATCTTAACATCGATAGGCAGAGAGTCACGCTCAGGACGCCGGCCCACTGCAGTCTGCGAGCAAACACAACACTGAATGGTGCTAGTGGATGTCCTCAGAGCTGACACACTGGCACCATCCGATCTGTCGCTAGACAAAACGTCAAATACTGTTCCAACTGAACTTCCTTGCACAAAGGGCCGCGATGATGCATTTTCAAGACGTTGAGGTGGCAAGGTGGGACTGATCTGAGGTGGCCCGGAGGCACTGTCAGCAGGTGGGTCGAAAGCCAGGTGTCATCGGTGTCTTGTAAGAACCACATGTCCCCGTCCTACCGATTTAAGAGTGGACGAGCTGAAGCAAACCATGAGCATCAATGTTAGACCCACGGCACAGGAACCATCGAAACGGTGTAATGCCTCCGCTAGTGAACCCTTGCCCACTGAAGATATTTCAAACCTCCATTGCGACGTCACCTGACGACCAAAAGGTCGCCTCAGTGGTTCCACTGCTGTGGCGGGTGGCTAGGCGGTCGCCGAAAGCTTTGTAGCGGATCCTCATTTGTTTAGACGCTCATGAGGTTGTGCAGAGTCCACTTCGGGTCGTACCCTCTTTTAAATTTGTACCAACAGCTTAACATTATTTGCAAAAAAAAGTTCAGTCAAACGCAGACAATGCACCATTCCTCTACTCTGGCGATCTTCGCAATCTGGCAAACCTTCAGGACCGCATCAGTTTTACCTTGAACAAGACTCGACGATCATTAATTCAAAACACTTTAAAAATAAGTCCCACATAACTGACCCCGCCTCAGTCGCGTCATGACAGAATACCGTCCGCCAACATTTCACTGTTCATCGTGGTAACGCGACGTCACATACCTTGTCCAGTGCTAACATTATCGGAGTCGTGGCCGCGGTTTGAGCTTCAGGCGCCATGTTCATCTAAGATGCGACGCGCTAACACAATTTTAGCAGGCTCATGCGAACCATTACGCCGGTGATCAGAATAAGTACAGAAATTGATCATTGTAAGTCTCGTATTTCATCACATGCAGCGGTTTGAGGTGGTTGTAATGCGACTCAGCACAAATTCGCTCAGTAGGAAATAAGTCGTGATGCCAGAGTTCCTAAAATGCTACCGGCGATATAGCCATATCACGTTCGTCCTGAAACAGCCCATATAACTGACAGGAGATCAACTCGTGGCTGAAGGGAACACAACATTCCTACATGGAGTTTTACACAGCGAGCAAGCGTATGCCAGTTTGAAACGTCATATCCAGCACCGCGCTGACCGGTCAGTCCGGGATGCTCCGACATCGTCGGCTGAACTCCTTAACGCAGGGTAGAGTAGGAAGAGCTGTGGCAGTCTTTTCTACTCTCCGTAATACCACAACTAATGTGGACAGGACTAATATTCTTATAGCTGCAAATAGCTCAAGTCTTGAGCTACATAAATACTGATTAAATCTGGGAGAAAACGCCTTTGTCTTTTGGTGAATGACCTCCAAATGAAGCCCTTTCAAACAATACAGCAGCCCCACCTTAGGGTAAATTGCATCAAATGACGGGGTAAGTTGTATTAATGTTTCTTTCGCAGCGAGTAGGCTAAGTAGGTGAGAGTAAATGAGCAGGAGGAATGTGGTACGGAAGGTGAACAAAATACGCCCGTCTCTGCTAGACTGCAACTTGTCATGATTGCGACACAACATATTTCTGCCTCTTTTTTAATCAGCCAGTGCTTTCTAACAATTGCTGCCTTCTTGGCTTTGCTTGCTCAGGTGCGATTTATACACATGGGTACTATAAATGTAAACTTATTTTCTAGATAACAAATGTCACGGCAATCATGTCCGCCAATCACTGGTAGTACATCAATCAATGACATTATTGACAGCAAATCTGTCACAGACATCGCTGTCGGTGCATTGTATCACGGATGCAACCTGTCCCACGCACAGCTGATAGATGTACCGCCCGACATCCTGGAAGAAACATCGCGACACCCCAAAACCTTGAAAAGCAGAATGTTTTGCGGCATGTGGGGCACCTGTACTTTCTCCCACAAAGTAAAATATTCTGATGTGTATAAGCCTGTTTGTGGCACTTGTGGCCTGGTTAGGTCGTGGACCTTAGACACAAATTCCACCGATCGCGATCGATCGCTAAAACTTTCAACGATATGGAAAAGCCTGTTTGTGGCACTCCCCCAAGACGCTCGCACCACGCAGCCGGAAGAACAGTGAGAGGCGGAGCGTGCTGCTGTACGTCAGCTGGGCAACTCAAACACAAAGTCTAGTTTCCATACGATTCAACATGCATCATTATACTGTAGGTAAGTAGAGATTAAATATCAGGCAGATCACAAGCTGCCTAAGTAAACTGTACGCTTCTCAGAACTATAAACCATAGGTTGAACCAAACTGTAAACCATAAGCTGCTCAGTTTGCATACTACTTGAACGGCCAGCAAGTTGACAAACAGCCTGGCTTTCTACATTACCACTACCTCAATACGTAAATTTTATGTCTACTTATCGTTATGATATCTATTTTATGATGCATCTATCATCGGCCTGGCATATTTTTGTGCTTGTCCTAAATGATGTTTTCAAATCACATCATGTTATCATAATCATTATCGTTGTCATTTGTTGTTATTGCCACTCCTCGTGTGAGGCTGTCGGGCGCGTGCAGCCTGACCTCTGACCCCGGCATGGTTGCCGCTGTCGGACAGAGTCTGGAGCATTCCGCTGGGCGGGCCGAGCACCCTGGCCGCCAAGTCTTCCAGGTCGCGCTGCGAGATCCTCCCGTCGTCGTGGAGCGGCCGCCCAGTCCGGGGTCGCGCCTGGAAGTAGTCCGCGCTCTCCTGCTCACAACACACACAACCCAGCACACCCACAACACTGTGGGCAGCCGTCTGCACGGAACACGAAGCATTTGTGTGTTCTAGCACACGTAACTCCTGTGGTCAAAGGGCCGGTCCGTGTACACTATTCTGACAACACTGGCCTGATGTAAAGGAGAATCGTCCACGGGCAGCGCAGCGTTAGACGGGACAGCCGGCACGGTTCAGCAAGGCCCAACCGCTGATGCTTTCCCGTTTGCCCCTGGTCTCTGTCCACTCGTTTCTAACATGTTTGACTGTTAACAGCAAAACACAAATTATCGCATTGAGACAATGCCGTTGCCGAAGCTTCCTTACCTTACCTCACCTTACCTCCAGTCACGTGTGTGGTCACAAAGCATTTGCCACACCACTGACATCGAACACACACACACATACACACACACACACACACACACACACACACACACACACACACACACACACATACACACACACACACACACACACACATACGCACGCACGCACGCACGCACACGCACGCAAGCACACACACACACACATACACACATACACGCACACGCACGCATGGACGCGCGCACACACACACGCATACACGCACACGCACGCACGCGCGCACACACGTGCACGCGCACGCGCACACGCACGCGCACACGCAAGTGCACCCGCACAGGGTATTCTGCGTCTTGATGGCTGATGACCTGCATACTGTACAGCGTGGAGTAGCTCTTACAGGCTAACTCAGATGCGCCACCACTAGATTTCAAGGAAGAAATATTGCGTATCAGTTTAAGTTGGGCGGTGAAAAACAAATAACAACTGCCAAAAATTGTATCCATAACGAGCGTAAGTGTATTCGGTTCCATAACCGGAATACGGAAGACACTGAAGTGACACGGAAGTTTGACACGGAAGTCATTACAAGTTCGTGCGAAACATAATTTTTGTTTGAGTATAATTACATTGATTCTACGTGTACAATACGCAGCAAATGCGTACCTAAAACACAGCTGCTCAGTAGCAGCACAAGGCCCTGCCCAATAATCCATTACTGAATGCCACATCTTACGTGAAAAACCGCTACCACAGCTACGATGCATGCCTGGTAAGCAAGCTATGTACACTTTTTATCCCCTGCATAAAATCACCATCTATAAGCAGCTTTAGAAATGTCTCGATCGTTTCCCTCGAGTTCGGGGGGCGGACGTCACCTTTAATCCATAAAAAAACGGTTGACGGAGAATTTCAACATCGTTATTTCGGCCATAAGCCCTGCCCACTTCTTCGGCAGCTCTAAATACGGCAGGTGGCCGAGAGGTCTACCGCCTCTCCGACCCATATAAGAGCTACCTTCTATTTTCATGTCGCATGCACGCAAGCAACCAAAGTGAAGACCTGCAACAATGCTGTACTTCATCATCCAGCGTGTTTTCCAGGAACTTCATTTCCTCTTTGCCAATGACCCCAATCGGAAAACCTGCGCCCAGCTACTCACCACAAGCAAGGAGTTAAGCATCAGCATCGAGAAGCGTCACTTTCTCATCGTCTACTGTCAACAAGGCCCGCTGGAAACTAGCCGGGATCTGCTGCCAACAATAACCACTGGAAACTGGCTGGGATCTACTGCTAACAAGCTTTGCTGGAAAGTGGCCGGGATCTGCTGCCAACAGGGCCTCCTGGAAAGTGGCCGGGATCTGCTGCTAACAAGGCTTACTGGAAACTGGGCCGAGATCTGCTGCCAACAGGACCTCCTGGAAACTGGCCGGGATCTGCTGCTAACAAGGCATGGTGCCAAACGTTGTCAGACATGCTAAAATTGGTCAGTGCTAAAGAAGGCTCATGGCCAAAACATATCGTGCACGTGATTGATTCCCTCTGTCCCGGCGTCGTTAGCATCGTCCCAATGGTACAGTTGTTTAGAGCGCCTGCGTTGTGAACGCGTACGCACTCTGTGTTGGGCTCGGATCTCAATGGCGGCGGGCGTTTTTCTGTAAGGGACCTTTATCTTCGCGCCTGTTCTCAAAGCTACGTGGTCACGTGACCCGGCCAATCATAGACCGGGGAGAAGGTCACGCCTGGGGCCAGGGTCGGCAGTGAGTCAATGGTGGTCCGGGCGGCGCCGAGGAAGGTAAGCCAGCTCTCGTTGATATTCGCGACGTAGCTGGCTCCTCACCCTCCGCTCCCTTTGGCTCCGACTCCGGTCCTTCTACTCTCCGCTGTCGGTTTGCGCGACGTCAGCATGTCCTCGTCAACATCGCTTTTAACGATATTGACACATCTTTAGTGGCCGTTGTTACCGACGATTGCTGCCTCTCCTGGGGATTATAGCCGCCGCGTACCCTTACCGAACATGTTCTAGCGATGTGGGAAATTTGGATGACTTCATGCCCATATGCTCCTGTGATTAATATACCCCATTTTGGTTAAACGCCTCTAGTCTACTAAAGATTAATTCTAGCCCGCCCATCATAACAATATGTTGATTCCCCTTCTCCTGTAAGATGTGCCTACATATCACTCTATACGGCATGTAAGCCAGCAACCATCAAGATGACCTTCGGACACTGTTCCGCATTCCGTCATCCAGCGGACTGACGATTGACGATTGTTTTCTGGTAAATAAATCTTGGACGGTACTGGAGCGTATTGGTTTTACCTGATAAAAGTCGCCAGTCACGTACATGACGGGCACAGGCGGGAAGCAGGCAAGACAAGTTATAACAAAAAGCGATATACGAATGTTACGATGTAGCTTTTCGTGAAAGAGTGATAAAAGGCAAGCTTTTATTAGTTGTAGTGGCTTTGCGAACACGGGTTTTTCAACCTTGTCACAGTCGCAAAATGAGCTTGCCAGGTGTCGCCGTTCGCGGTCGCCACGGTTACCTCCACAGGCGTGCTGGTGTGAACTGGGCTATTTTTGCCTTGCAATGACCATGACACCAAACAATCACATGATAGGCTTTCATCGGAACTGCTAAAAAGGGAGCACATATACAACTGGGTTCACCCCACATGCCAATGGTGGCCATAATAACTGATTGTCGACACACTTCTGTAGCTTGTAAGCTCGACACACTCTTGTGAGCTTGGGTAAACAGGAAAATACCTGTACAAGGAGCTCATGTGTGTCCTATTCCGAGCTGAACACTTCTGAGGCTCTCACGCAAATGACACTGGCATACGCCACTCATCATCGAATTAACTTAAGTTGGCACAAATTGCGTTCATTCCACCGAGTAATGTTCCAAGCTTGCGCTGCGATCCTACCACGACCTCCAGCCTGGTCGTTCCAACAATGCCTTTATCGATCTTTTTACCAAGCGCATAACGAGTACTTTGAACAAAATAAAATAAATGAGGTCGGCTGTCTCAGGAGCGTTCAGACGATGGTGTGTACAATGCTTCATGCGGATGAACGCCGCACGTAAGTGGGAAAAGGAAGAAATTCGCACTAACATTTATATTAAGGCTTCCTAAAACACGGAGAGGCTCATTGTTGCCAGCGCTCGGGGTTCTTGATATGTTAATCGATGGACGCAGACAGCTGATGAAGTAAAGGCACTGCTGATGCGCTGGAAGCAGGCATAGCAGGAAGTTGGGACGGCCTTCCACTGCACTGCACAAGATACTACATCCCCGACACTAATCGCACCCGTCTAACGCGAAGGAATGCCCATAACAAGGAGGCACGTATTTCTATTATGACGTCATCAACTTGCGGTACATTACTGTACATCGACTTGCGGCTCTGCTGTTAAGATAGCCCTAAACCAGAGGAGACATCGAGAGCTACTATATGGCCATGGCAACAAGACAAATGAAGCTTGAGTAGCTGTTTCCTTAGAAATCGTTCCCATGGACAGGCCTCCGATGATACTCCGTTCCACGAAGTCCTGCACTTCTGGGCGAAAATTACGTCATGGCAACAACGTAACGCTGGTGGCACTGGTGCACAATTTCACGTGCATTACTACTGTGACTGCGCTACTGCGTGAATGAAAAGCAACCTACTTTTACAAAGGTAAGAGCATGCGACACTCACACGGGGAAAAGCACGAGGATTCACCTCAACAGGGACAAACTACATTCGCCTGCGTACACTGAAAAAGAATGAGAATATGACGAGAAGATAACTTTTCTTGCCTTTTATGGACTGTTCATACGGGCATTTTCTTAAGTATACCGGGCGCGCGTGTATAGCTCCCAGCTCTGAGTCACGTCTCTGCCTACGTCATACTTTTGTTGAATACGTCATACTTTACGTCAGCCGTGACCTTTGCTAAGAGGACATGCTTTCCTTTCTCTCCTTCCGTTTGGTCAAGCCGGAAATACTTTTAGAAAGGAGAAATGCAAAGAATTTCGTCAACATGTTTGAATGCCTGTCACAAAACCCACCCACATTGACCGTACGTGCACACGATAACCGGTGACTCATTCATTGGAGCCTTCTTGTTTACCTAAATATTGAAGATGCTTTAAGCGAGCATGTGAACCTTAGGTATGACTTACATTGTGACGAATACATCTTCTTGAATCTCAGTTTGAGTACCGCTTTTGAGCAGTTTGATAAGCATCACGCGTCATACCCTTCTCATGACGTCATCATTTTTAGTCGCTACCGACTCGCGTAGAAAAACCGTATGAACAGACCATTAATCGACGGGCATTGTGACGCACGATGCGAAGCGAAGCAAGGACTCTAAGCTAACTTCTACCAAGGACATAACGTACAATGCAACGCCATGGATTTACCTTTGCACTGCCATTGACTGGTCCCCACGCCTCCTAAAAGACATTGACCCATTGTGAGACCTGAAAGGCGGGTCGTGAGCGTACCTGTACAAACACTAAACAACCGACTGGCGACGGCATTCAATTATTCAGTCGACGGCATTGTGGGAGGGGCGTCGATGATGATGAATTTATGATGATTTTAAGGTGTTTTGGGACGTGTCGCCTGTGTAGCATGGCTTTTTGTGCCCACAACCAGCTTATTTTTGGCTTACGCATACATGACGTTAACTATCTGAGCGACGCAATCGCGCGGCCCACGGACCCACGACCTTCGACAACCCAGGGCTTCCGTCAAGGAACTGAGGCTATCAAAATTTGTTTTGAGTTAAATGTGTAGAAAGCTGAGGTATATTCCACTGGCTCAAACGGTGTATTTTTGCAATGAATTTCATTTTGGCATTAACACTGGCCCAATAAGGGGCGAGCACCCACTGGAAGCTCTACATTGTTGCGTATTAAAATTATGTGAGTTGTTCAGTGCATTAGCGAGGAACATTATTCGCATAGATAAGACAGTAGTAATAGCCTTATTCCTCGGGTAGAAACCACTTCTGCCATTGTTTCAATAAAGGCATGTTGCCGAAATATTAACCCAAGTATATCTCTATTCTCCTGAATTTGCTTCGAAGGCTATTACTACCGCCTTATCGTGGTGTTTAGTCCATTTTGTCACAAGCGAAGATAAAACGTTGAAGTGACAATGTTCAAAATGCCCAGGATGTGTTGGGTTTACACAACTCCTCAAGTTAAGTCTTCTCCAGCTTTTGGAGAAACGACATTGTACTCGCTTCACAGTCTTAAGATCACAGGGCGGTAGCTGCAAAACACATGCAAGGAGTCGGAAAGTAAAGTTGACATTGGTCCTTTTGGCAGCTTGCGCTCCCAGTCGTGGAACGTAACCTTATGCTGAGCAAAATCTGGTCTGCTTGTGATATGACCTACAATGAAACGGGCAGAGGTGAGCCCACGCCTCGGAGAATCTTCAGTGGCCTACTCGGGCGCTGAGCTCAACCTAGTGCCGCCCGCAGTCACTGGCACGACCGCAGCCGACACCAGCTGTGATTAACTGCTCGGGCGTGGGAACGGTGGCCGCTGGACAATAGCGCGCCCCCGGGAATGTCGGCGGTGATGGGGAGGCGGTGGTCACGGAGTCGCCGCGCGGCAGCGCAGCCCCAGCTGTGGCGACGCTTGGCCGTCACGGACAGCGGCCCGTGGACCAGTCGGTGATCACTCACGTTGGTCGGCGCCGCCGGCTCTTTCGGAGACACTCGGCTTCCTTTGATGCGGGGTGGGACGGGTATGAACATGATCTTGGCCAAGAAGTCGAACATGAGCACTCTGGAACATGACGCGCGGGAACGTGACTGTCATGTGTGCAGTGCTACAAAATACCGGCACTCCGTTGCGCGATGGACTCACGTGATGATCGAAACCTGGAAACCAATGACAAGGAATACTTGTTGGAATAGTGGCATGCCCTCTTGACACCAAAGCCAGGCGTAATACACAAAATGCTAACATTCTTGTCAAAATGAAATGTTCAAAGGTCACGCTGTTGTTTTAAAAGGTAGTGGAATCACGCGGCTTGGAAAAAGTGTGATGCGTAACTGAAGCGAATATCAGCAGGCCTCTCCACTGGCATGCAGAACAGCACGGGGCCACTGGTCGATGGCCACTCCGATTGCGTCACAAGAATGTCAATAATTACTCACGACGGCAACCACCAATGCCTTGCGTTGCACAGCATTGTACGGCACCCCCATTCGCGACTACTATCGCATCTTTCAGAATGTTTTGCCGGCCCAATAATCTGTGAAAGTTTGGTAACATGCCGACCAACGCTGCTGCTGTTTTTTTTTTGTAAAAGCGCGACGGTGGGATGTAGAGCGCTAAGCTAAAATGCCAATGAAGCTCGAACCATACTCGGTCTGAAGCCGGCTGATATAAATTTGTTCGATCAAATACATCTTTGAATGAGGCGGCCACTCCAGATCGGCTGGTATGACACATGCTTCTTCTGCATTCGCCTACAGACCCATCTCACCGACAAGTGGAAATAGCATACACCATTCAGTAGCCGTTATACCTTAACACGAGCCCGGGTGGCCGGCTAGATACCCTTCGCTCGGGTAGGGGGGGGGGCAATTTGACCCCCTGAGATCTCGTGAACTAAGAAACCTTGATACACCAAATTTGCAGGGTGTATTGACCTGTACATAAACTCACTTAGGTCAAAGTTTTAGGTTCCTAGGCCATGGCCTTTGGGTCAAAATAGGTCAAAAATGTCAAGTTCCAGGTTGGTCCCCTAAATGCCCCCAGAACCTAGATAACCGTTTCTAAGCAAAAGGTCACATACTCATGAAAGGTCAGTGACTTTGTTTTACCTTTTGAAAGCCAAGGTGGACAAAAGTATACAATATTGCTTTGATTTTTGCATTTGACTAAGCGGCAAAGATTACGCTAGGCAGTATGTTAACAAAACAAAATGTTGACCCGGGTCAATTTAGGTCAATGACCTATTCTAACCTCTAAGAAGTCCATGGAAGATGTATAATGCAGTTCCTTCTATCAATAAATTCGAAATGAGCGCCAGAAACTATCGCACACAGCAAGCCCTAGAGTAACAAAACAGGTTGGTTTTGACCTTGGTGTGACCTTCATACCTGACCTTATATCAATGTAATTTGCTCATTTAATTGTTGTGTTGCCTAAGAAAGCATCTCAGAGACGTATGTCTTCGTCTAACACTTCGTTGTTGGATCAAATTGAAGGATTCCATAGAAATTGCCTTCGCTGAAACCATCGCCTGACTTTGACCTGCCATAGGTCAGCGAGCTTACAAGGTATACGCCAATTTTTTTGTCAAACGATCCGCTATTCAATTGTCTACAGCTATGCATAATTTTGCGCGGCTACGCCACGCCGTCCGGTAACCAGTCTGGAAAAAAAATATTTGGGGCGGTCAATCTGACTCCCCCTACCCGAGCGGGCGTTAAAATTCATAGGCGGCTGGCCTGCAAGGTCACAAATGACATGACTATGGGCTTACAGCTAACACCGTGCTGAACCCCAGCGAAGACCAAGACAGCAATGGCAGCAGTGGGTAATCGTGTTGTGCGTGATGGCCCACCGACAATGTTAAGGTCGAAGAAAAATGCCATCATTAAACTATCACCAACAACACATATGCCATCAGTACACCAAAATTATCCCATGCCGATGCCGGTTGATCTGTCAACGTGCTGTGGTCCCCGACCAGCCTTAAGTGGTGCACCTGTTGAGAATAAAATGCTCTCATGCTGATCATATCTGACGCAAGTTGTGTAAGATTCCCTCTTCTAGCAGGCATCTTGTACCCCCATTTCGAGTAGAAGTCAAGTATAAAACCGCTTCTCCTGATTGGGCAAAAGCGCCGGTCACAGCTTTGGCAAAGTTGTCAATAGTATTTCGCAGTAACCATGATAAGAAGCAATCTATTCGATCAACTCCAACGGTAAAGCGCATTCACTATATGCGTGGCCAAGCATCATTTGTTAGAAGTGGAGTGAGAAATGTTATGGCAAAAATGGGTTAGTTGCTGAGCCCATTCCCCGAAAAATTAATCATCGAAGCCGCGACGATTTCACGCCACGAGTATGAAAACGTGTTCCGCAGCCATGCAGTTCATAACTACTAATGCGGTCCATGGCACACCACCCACCTCCCTAAAAACATTGCGCATTTTTATAGTCGTAAAGGATGTCAGGCTGGCAGGCGGTTATGCCGTTTTATCTTATACGGAAAGCTCTTGAATACGGAAATAAATACGGAAAGCCGAATACGGAAAGCTCTTGAAAACTCTGCTGGTGCTCACGGCAAACATCATAGCCCACCTGAGTTAATGCAGGATAAATGCATAAAATTATAGCGATGAAACGGACTGCAATGCGATCCGTTTTGTCCGCCAAGAATAAACTGAGTTCCGGTGAGGAAAACAGCCCCATATGCGCTTCGTTTGCGTGCACCCCTTCGTTGGTTTGGACAAGGGTGTATGGCTACGCCGCCCACAATCGGAATGCAACAACGCGATCAATGGAACTTCGGTTCTCTGCATGGGAGGCAGCTTCAAATAACTGACCAAGTAGTAGCCGTGATAATTCACATATACACGTTGTGTTCAGTAGGCTAGTTTAGGCACATGTAGCACATTTTGGGGGTAAACAAAGCGATAGCCCTAAATTTTGCCTTAGTTTCTTTTGACAGTGAACTTTCAATTTTGTCCGTGGTAAACTATCACCAGTCATTTCCAAACAGACATCGAATGTGACACGGACGACTTATTATTATCAGAGGTTCAGGTCTCCCGTTGAAAGAACATGCCTAGTTCAATCTTCACTGTTTATGACGTACCAACCAAGGCTATATACAGGGCTTTTACTGCAGCAAACCATTATCCACATTTCTCTCGCCGCGGTAGAAACCCGCAGCGGTCAAATGAGGCTCTCTGTGGGGCGGTCGCAGGGGACACAGTTCCTCCCCTGGGTGGAAAGGGGCCGCGCGGTTAGGGAAAACTGACGGGATCCGCAAAATCGACCAGACAGGCAACACCATGTCGAACTCCCAAAACATAAGCGTGCTTCGTACGCATAGAAGCAAGCAAACAAAAAACAAGCAATTTCGCTGTTTCTTTCTGACATATATGAAATTGTCACTAAACTGAAGAAAATAATAATATCCGCAACATGGGCGCATCACAGCTTGTACAGTTTCCCATCTCATCGTAGCGTCACGAAGTTAGAATGCTCTACCTTGATGGCATCCTTGATTCCGCCCTCGTCGTCGCTGCCCATTATGCAGCCCGAGGCAGTGTAGCTGACGGCCGATGCATCCAACATTATGCAGCCCGAGGCAGTGGGGCTGACGGCCGATGCATCCAACGTTATGCAGCCCGAGACAGTGCAGCTGACGGCCGACGCATCCAACATTATGCAGCCCGAGGCAGTGCGGCTGACGGCCGATGCATCCAACGTTTTGCAGCCCGAGACAGTGCAGCTGACGGCCGATGCATCCAACATTATGCAGCCCGAGGCAGTGCGGCTGACGGCCGATGCATCCAACATTATGCAGCCCGAGACAGTGCAGCTGACGGCCGATGCATCCAACATTTTGGTTTCGCAGGGAAGCATTTTCGGGGGATCGCTGTGTTTAGGAGTTGCCGGTGAAAATGAGCAATTTCACCGATGAGATCGCTGGTGGCACCCGCCGCCCCCATTTTGGACCAGTTTATCACCAAGGAGTGCGAAAAGGGCCAATCGCAATCACAGGGCTTTCTTTTGGTTGAGGTGCACCATGACACGCACGCGGGTAAAACAAACCAACAGTGATTTCATAAAAGTCACATCATGGGGAAAGTTTTGGTGGCCGGGCAGTCCGCGTGAGGTGGCAGAGTTGATGTTTCACCAAAACATGGGGACCCGTGGACTGAAAACACCCAAATCGGCCTCAGTTTATTACACCCGTAGGATTGCATGGACAAGAGGAATGGTTAACACCTAGAATGTTGCTTAAGTACATTTTTTTGGAAGTTCGAATTTAGCCATTATCGCTTAAGATATTACCAAACTGAATCCCAAAGTGTCATGGGCTAAGTTGCGGGACGTTTCACAGCTTTATGAGAAAAAATAACGTACTTCAGGTAAGTGGTCGCTCAACGATCTCACTGGCACTTTATTGTTGGGAAGTTGGAGACATTGACTGCTGTAAAGATAGCAAAGGTCCTTTGATGCTAAGCAATTTTAATCAACCACCGAAAGGTCAACATTCATACACCCACATCCTTAGGATGGTGCAATCCAGCACCTGCGCAGGGGCGGTCCATGTTTAGGGGTACCCCGCCCCACTAAGCAATAACACGAGAATGGAAGCGTCCTCATAGCGCGCAAAGGCAAGACCTGACCACCGAGGCACTGAAAGACTGGCGTTGGTACGGATTGGGACTAAGGCACTTTATACCAACGGCCCAGATTTGGTGAGATGCAGAAAAGGTTTGATTTGAAGACTCCTGACCACATATATGCATTGACTCCGCCTCACAAAATGACCAATTTCAACACACCTTGCAACACAAAATGACTCACAGATTTCTTCCTACCAGGGGATGTTTTTCCAAGGAATATCATCGATGATTAATTTTGTAAACAATACTGTCTAGCTCACGCTTTGCTACATCTTCTGCTGCATGTTGCGAGAGTGGAGCATGTTGGGCGACCCGTTTTAACTAGTGACTAACAGGTTTGGAAACTAAAGGGTAAAACGTCTCATAAATATAAACATGTTAACTGTCCAACAGATAGTTGCAGCTAAGAAAATAATAGAACGTACTAAATCCTTATTATTGATTTTCGGGGCTTGCTTTGCAAGCATTTCAACCGAAAAGAAAACCTCCCATCGTGCCATTAAAGCGACCAAATGTAGGGAGACTGGTTTGTTTGCAGTTGAAATAGCTTCCCGTTTCACTTGTAGTGCATCAACACAACTCATGACCTAGAAAGGTTGATGCACCAAAGTTGGCTAAGTTTCCGGTGACTTCATGTGATGATGGATATCGTGATGTGCAGATAGGTGCCGTCAAAGTAAACAGGTAACGTCGGTGTGCGCCGTGGTTACAAATGCAGTGCATGCGCGCTACCGTGTCTGTGCCCCCGTGCGCTCGCCGCTGGCGTGCCCGAAGGCCGGCCATGCGGGGTGACGTGACACGTGGCAGACTATGACGTCACACGTCATACGCAGCACGTGATGGTGTGCCAGGCAGCACGAGTGTAGGCGGGCCTTCGTAGGCGGGCCGGCCGACTCCGCTCCACGTCCGCTTGCGGCGACGTAGCCGGGTGGGGGAAGCCGGCAGCGGCGGGCGATGACGCGGGGCGCAACAGTTCTTAGTGTGTAACCGGGTGTTCATAAATGCCAAATGCAAAAGAATGCCCCGACTTGTCGGGATTGAGGATCCACAACATGTGGGTTGCTGAGCACCAGGATTAATTACGCAGTCCGAGAAACCCCTGTCGTAAAAACCCTGTTTCTCCATTAAACTGCTTGTTAACCACTACAAGTATATTTTCTGCGACAGGGTTTACCTTTGTTTATCCATTTGCCACCCAACTATCCTTTCTGTAGACAGTGACAGAATCAATCTCGCCATCAATAGTGTGGGAGCTATAATATTCTACATCACACACATAGGTTGCTCAAAATATTGTCATCTACAGGATTACTGAAATACACTTCAGCGATCGTCACCCATACTTGAAATAAAAGGCCTCCCTCTTACTTTGATAAGCTTTTGGTACGTGACGTTTCATCAAATTGGTTGCCTTTTGTGTGTTTTGGGTGACCAAGGCGCACCTTCAAATGATACTTGCCGTAAATAAAAGTCCCGCACATTCACGAAGTCGGAACTGAGGCAGGAGTTAAGGTGGAGAATGTGGTTTGGGGGGGGGGGACAGGGTAGCCATGACACTCTCGCCTTTTGTAGAAGTTTAACATTTATCTTGGGGTGACGCATGATCGTTGGCAACGCTAAAACGGTTTTAATGATCCCCCTTCCTGGGGCGCCCACACTTCCCGTTAACTGCCTTCCCGTTAACTGCCTTCCCGTTAACTGCCTTCCCGTTAACTGCCTTCCCGTTAACTGCCTTCCCGTTAACTGCCTTCCCGTTAACTGCCTTCCCGTTAACTGCCTTCCGAGTGCACTGCCAGTTCACCGCCTTAACAGGACTCTTGGGATGTCTGCATCTATAGCAAACGGGAAGCATGCCTAAGCGTGCCTGCAGCACATCTGCCACTGATCGTCGAGTCACTCACCTGGTCCAGTTGGGCACTGGGAAGCCCCACACGCCTTTGTACTGGATGTTCAAGACGAAAATGGATGCCATGATGTTGGCTGTTAAAATGCCGATGCAGGTTCCGTAGTAAGTACCTGAAAGAACAGGCAGCTACCAGATAGTCTGACAGAAAGCGGGTCTGCCCATATTGCGAGAAACTGCAGAGGGCAGTAGAGAGGGTGTCATCGTTTTGCCCCTGTAGTAACAAACCGACGTGTCACCGCCGGCATTCATCACCAAGGACGTCGAACGTGACAACATATCCTCACAATGCACGAACACCGGCATTGTTGGAATGGCCTGTCGGGTGGCAGTCCAGCTGTGGCAGTTCCAGGTGTTCCAGGTGTATGGCAGGTCACGCACATCCCCAGCGTGGGAATCCGGAGGCAAACGGCATTCAGGATTGATGAGGGCTGACCCACTGTCACCATTTGCCCCATGCGGTGTCCGTAACGCCCTTGAGACCTTGCTGGCTGCGCCAAAAATTGATACTTTCCACCACGTCTTCGTATTCACCACACTAATCGTACCGTTACGTACTAACCCATTTCGGTCGCGCTGCATCCTTGATCATTGTCTTATTGATTGTGGGAGGTTATTTCAAATGCCTCATTAACCCGACCTGGCTCGCATAGTCGGGTCAAAAGATGTTAAATTGCTTTATCACCTTTTGCTTGGTGATTCCTATCAGCCCAAAGACAAGGCAGTTTTAAGTCAGATGCCATCGTTTTCTTACAGGGGATAGTATAGGATCATCACGGGAATTTTTCTCGATTGGACCCTAAAATTCGAAGGAGAGGAGCCTTCTCTTCAGCCCCCTCCCTGCCACAACCAAACGGAAAAAAACGCATCAAGATAAACAGGAGGCTAACGCTCCGGCGAACGCCGGAGTGACTCACATATGCCAACATGCCAACAAACAGGAAGCACATGCACCGGCTGGCGGGGACCGCGTATTCGACAAACAGCTGACAAATGACCCAGCCAGCGTGGATATGTGTCTCAACAGACAAGACATGCACAATGCATCCGGTGGCACGCACCTGACCAGCAAAGAATGGGCGTAGCTCGATTAACGGTAGTTGTATGCCTCGGCAACCAGAAGCGGTTTGCCGTGCTACAGGCCCCCAAAAGTTTAAACGGAGGACGCCGCCTTCAGTGGCTACCATAAAATAGGATACAATGAATTCCGGGACCCCTGCTCATGACACCAGAAAACAGAATCTTGCAAAGCATCCATTGAACAATTAATTGGGTTTGAACCTCGCAGCAAAAAAGTGGCACAAGGCACGAACAGCATCCTTCACCTTTCACTTATTTTTCACGAAGCATGATGGCGACCATAATTTGTCTCCTCCACTGAAAAGTTTTGTTTCAGACGTCTAAGTTGAACTCACCGAATTTCCGAATGTTTTGAGCGCCGAATTTTGTCGCAATGAGACATTCTTTGCTCTGCTGCGGTCTTCCACGGCGTATGTGGCGCCGTGGCGTGAGGTCTCCGACCACACAACGAATTCAAGTCTGAATATGCATTTAGGCCACAGGTAAAGATCACATTATGAACATGTTTTTTTGGCAGGGCTGACCGCTCCCACAACGCATTTCATTTAGAAGCGTATCTCTTGGTGTGAAATCATTAAGCTCTGATCGAGCATGTATCTAATTTCATGTTATACGAAATATATAGCTTACGTAAATGAGGTATCTAATGTTACGCACGCCGTACCAGGCCCAGAGCCAAGGTCACGTGCCGTGCAAATGCGAGCTGAAACCTCGGTCTAAATGTCTATTTTGATCTATTCATTTCCGTCATATTTGAGCCATCTACCGCGAATTGTTAGAGTTTATCCACAATTAGGGGTATCGAACACGTGAAAAGCGGCTGCTCCTTGTTAGCTCCTCGTTAGCTCCTTCACACCTTGTTAGCTCCTTCATAAGCCGTCTAAGGTCAAGGTCAAATTAATTAACCCGGTTGCAGATAATCGGCTGGATCGATGTTTGCTTTGTTTCCGACGGTTCAGCTACACCGACAGCGCAATCTGGTACCCTTCTGCCGCCACCAGTCATAGTCAAACCCTTCCTTCCTACCCCACCGCCAGTCATGGGGCCGTCGATTTGTGTAAAACTGATAAACGGCTTCCGCCGCCCCGCCACTTGCTGCCATAGGCCCGGACCCCCGGGGTACGGGCGGCATGCGCTGGGATGTATTTCAAGACATCACTTAACCATTGTTACAGACAATCGCTTCAAACTTGGTAGAGGCAGCATCCTTCATAGCGAAATCGTATTTTAGAACATCGACTTTCCTACTTTCATAATCTAATGTCTAATAGATAAGACAGTAGTGTAAGCTTTATTCCTCCAAAAAAAAAACAACAAAAAACAGGAGAATGGTGATATAGTTAGGTTGATATTTCGGCAACATGCTTTTATCGAAACAGTAGCAACAATGAGTTTACTTTTTTAGGAACAATTCTTCCATTTTTAACACCATTTTTTCAAACACAATTTCACTACTCACTTCTGCTATTGGTTCGACAAAGGCATGTTGCCGACATATCAACTTAACTGTATCTCCATTCTCCTGTTTTTTCCGAGGAATAAGGCTAGTGCTACTGTCTCACCTATGTGAATAATGTTCCTCGCCAATGCACTGAACAGTTTACGTAATTTTAAAGCCAAAGACCCAAAACTGTAGGGTGTACTTGTTATCAATACTTCTCTTGTTTGATATGCCAATGTTTCAAGGTGCAATATTGGAACAACAAAACGACATCACCCACGAAACATTTACTGATGAGATCACGTTTCCCGTTTATGTGTTAATTTGTCTACCGCTATGCGCTTTTCCAAAAAATCGACAAACATGACGTTACTCTGGCACTACTCACGCTTGATCTGTCATGATCTAATGGTTGATACCTTGATGTATGACGTCAAACTCATCGATTAATGGCTGCTCCAAATTTCTCCGCGATATATTGAGATGTTTTTGAGTTATCACGAATATTTGACAGGGGAGGGGGGCAGATGTCACCTATCTGCCCATGCCGGGCTGACATCCATACCCCCCCACCAGTTTCTGAGCTGCACACCCACAAAGATGTGCGGACTATTTCAAGGTCAACAAGGTATCCATGACGCCATAATTACGTCATTCAAATCCTGCCATTCCATCGGCCATGCGACAATCAAGTCAGGGGAAAGTAAAATTGACAGACCGTTCACAGCTGGCGTTCGTGAGGACAATTTCCGGACAAAAGACGTCAATCAGCTGTCAGTTAACATGCGCCCGGGTGGCCACCTTGATACTCTTCGCTCGGGTGCAGAGTCAATTTGACCCCCGCTGAGAGTCTGTACTTGTACTCACCCAGGTCAAAGTTTGAGGTTCCCAGGTCATAACGTTTGGATCAAATGAGGTCAAACAAGGTCAATATCTAGGTTAGTCTCCAAAGTGCCCGCGGAACCTAGCTAACTGCTCTAAGGAAAAAAAACACAATCATTCGGGGTCAGTGACCTAGTTTGACCTTTCAAAGGTCATGTTGACCAAGATCACACAAGACTGCTTTGAGTTTTGCATTTGAATAAACGACAAAGATGTCTGAGCTGAGGTCAATGAAATTCCATTATTCCATTATCCCATTCCATTATTGTGTTGCCTAAGAAAGTATCTCAGAGATGTATGGCTTCGTCCAACACTCCATTGTTGCATCAGATTGAACGATTCCCTGGAAACTGACTTCGCTGAATCTATGGCCTGACTTTGGCCAGCCGTCGATCAGCGACCTTACAAGGCACATCTAATTTGTTGTGCCAAACCACCCACTACTCAATTTTCTACAGGCACTCAAAATGTGACGCCACCCTGCCGCGCCGTTCGGAAACCATTCCGGAAAAGCCTTCAGAAGAAAAGGGGGTCATTTGACCCCCGGCCGGGCGCGTGCTCAGCGGCAATACCTTCCCTAGGAGAGCATGTTCAGCCTCCATCATGCCACACCAACCTGCGATAGGAATGCTTTGCGATGGCGGCAGGTTTTCCGTCATGGCCATCAGGAAAACCATCATGGCCAGCATAGCACTGATACCCAGGCTGACCTTCTCCCCCGACTCGCAGGGCAGCATAAACACCATCAGTGCTGTGGAACATCACTCCGTTACTGCACATATCATCAACACCGCACCCGCTGAACCAATGAAAAAGCATTTATAAAATTGACAATCCATAGATTGCACAAAACATATTCCGGCGCATGGTAGAATCTGACTGCAGTCTGAAAATGCCTGCTTGAAATGGCAGGATTGCGGAAAATAACATGCTACACACATGTCACCTGCGCACCATGTATACACATTTCGTGAAGCGTTAAAAATCGTGTACTTATCTTGTTGGTGAAAACTAATGTCTTACCCGTTAAATTGACGAATATTCCTGGCATTATGAAAAAGAACATCGTAAACGCGGTTCTTCTCTGAAGCTGCACGTAATATCTGAGGGCTGATTGGGTTTGTGGTCAAACATTATACTGTCACAGTGGTTATTCAGACTAAACTTATGAATGCTGATGAATGCCACGAGCGAACACAAGCCAATTCAATATGTGAGAAATTTACACATATGCTTGCTTGCCAACGACGCATGCGAGAACATCAAAAACATAATTAGACTACCACGGTAATCGGAGGTGTACCACCGTCCAGAAGGCTGGAATGGCAGTAAGTGGAAGAAACATATAATATAAAGGCTTAAGCTGCATGTGGATGAAAAAGCAGCTACCTCACCAAAGCACTGCAAAGATAACGCATTGTAAGCAAACGCAGCAGGTGGGCATCATTTTGAGGTAAAAAGAGGGACATGTCGCCTCCCCCAAAGGAAAAAAAACATGGGGACTCAAAAGGAGGGCACAAATATGAAGAACATATTCTAGGCCTTGAAAAAAGTTCATGGCGATGCTTGACAGGCCAAAAACACAAAATACAGCATGGCTCATATCACAAACATAAAAAAACAAACAATAAAATACAGCATGGCTCATATATATTATCAACATAAAATACAAACAATAAATTGCAGCAAAGCTCTTATCATAAACATAAAATACAGACCACAAAATACAGCATGGCTCCCTAGGAAACGCTGGCAAGTATCCACGGCAAAAGTGCTAAGTCACTATCGCTGGAAATACCGCGGCAGTACACTCCAAACGCAATTGAAAAGGTCCTGAAGTGTGCAATGATTAACAAGACGCTGCTTTTCATTAAAAGCTGTTTTGCTGAAGACAATGCCAGGCAAACATCCACGATAGTAATAATAATGATCGCTCACGCCACGTGAACATTAGTTGCATAAGGTATGGTGCAATCAGGCCTGTACATGCATCTGTATGCATTGCAACGACCAAATGGCCTCGTTCAGCTCAACAACAATGAAAATGAACGCTACTCCCTAAACAAACACGACCGGTTGGAAAAGGAAACAAGGACGTCTTAAACAGTGGCGCTGCCAAGCGAGCTTTTGAAGGGTTTTTAGACCCCCCCCCCCTCCGGTCAAGAGCGAGCGTAATTTGTCACTTTGACACTATTGAATGTAATTCTGTACGCTGGTGATCAGTCAACTTATTTTGGCTTAAAACCTAATGCGCTGTTATAAGCGGTGACACAACCATAGTTTAGAGATTAGGTAATCGGATAACCGCGTGGATATGTACCGCAGGCAGCTGAGAAAGCCGTTTCGGCGCCAGACAAAGCCACCATTGATTGCCCATTGATCATAGACACTTTACCTGTGAGGCGTCTTTAGTCTGTTCGCGGTGCCTACGAACCATGAATAGGGCTTGCCCCCACCCCCCCCCCCCCCATCCCGAAAAATGCTCCGTTACATACCCTGCAGTCCCTCCCGTCACAAATTCCGACAAAATTCTGGCTAAATCCTCGCCCTACATCAACGAAGTTTAGCAATGCTCCCAAAAGCTCGAATCCACGTCCAGCCGGCGGGACGCTGTGGATAGGTGGCACTGGATTTGATGACTTGGCTAGGTGTTCTCACAACCACGATCACGCAGATATGCGCGTCGATTGGCTTGTTTGTAGAGGATGAAATTGGTGAGCATGCCGAGGAACACTCTCTCGTCGTACATCGCTTTTGCTAAACATGCTTCTGTACATTGCGCTTTGCCTGTCTCGATGCAAAACACTTAACACCACTTTGATTTCCATCAAGTGATATATTCAACATGCAATGGATTGTGTCCTACAATAGTCTTTCATAATATTTTGTCCTGAACAAGGCAAAATTCTTAATCTCATAACTGTTCAGAACCAATAGATGAAATATAATCTTGATTTTGTCAACTCGACGTTTTTAAAGCTGCCCTTGCACTCACGCTACGGGTTAACTTTTTCCACATTTTTGTCCTGCTGCAGCGCTGCAATGCAGTTATTCCATAACACTAATGCTAGTGTCAAATCTATTTTTATTAGCGCCGCCAATCTGCGGCAGCTTTCTAAGCATATAGAGCAAATATGGCATCCTGGTGGGCTCCATTCCTTTCATTGCGTCTTATTCATTGACACTCCCTTTCATTTGCACGAGCCGTTGGCGCCGTTTGACGTCTTACTGACCCATTAACTCTGAAATCTCATCCACTGCCATCATCATTATGGTCAACGACACTGTTACTTGAAAACGGTCGATCACAACATACATATGGCATATATCGAAGATGTTCTTACTTGAAAATGGTTGATCGCAACACGCATCTGTTGTGTTCAGGCCATCCACGTAAAAATTTTCCAGGAAAAACTCGGGGTTCTCAACGTAAGCGCTGATGTCGCCCTGAGCTGGGCCGGTCACCAATGCGATCTGGGAGCAGGACAAGCTCCGATCGGTGGAGGGGAAGCGACTATGACGTCTCCATTACACATTCTAGGCTCGCGATTGCAAGGTCTCCAGTATGGGTCGATAGAAAGGTAGGCGACTTGGAGACACCATAAGTCACTCTGCTTAGAGACTGCGACGCGAACAACATAACGTATCACGGTAAAGTAGCACAGAAGGGCGAGCGTAATTCCCGCCTCGCCGTAAATCGATCTACACAAATCCTACCCTGACTGATGCTTTGTTTCGTGTTCCCAACTGATAACGTCGGCAGCGCTGGCGAGATATACTGACCTGGGTGATGTCCTGCGACCAGCTGGAGAAGCTCATGACGCAGAGCTGCTGATCGAACGGGTAGTAGCGGATGTTGATCTCGCAGGAGGAGCGCAGGATGGCGTGCGACAGCATAGTCACCTCCCCGGACGACTTCACGATCGCCAGCGTGTTGTAGATGGCCCATTCGTAAGCCGAGTCGGCGCTATATGACGTCACACGGTCACCACGTGGTCGCCTCCCCGGACGACTTCACGATCGCCAGCGTATTGTAGATGGCCCATTTGTAAGCCGAGCCGGCGCTATATGACGTCACACGGTCACCACCGTTGGATCACATAATTTTTCACGGTTATGGCGACCGTTTTTACGGACACTTCGGTGTTCCGACTTCTACAGCAAAGACCGCCAACGGCAGAACTGCTATGAAACAGCTTCTGCGTGACATAACATCCGTGGTCTTAACTGTTACGGACAACACAACCACAGGACAAAACTTCTGCCGGCATCACACAGTGTGCAGAGCTTTTACAGACCAAGTTCGTTACGACTCGGCTGCCTCGGTCAAAAACTCGATGTTGTACCTCCGCTGAGCATCAAAACCGCTACCGGCACCATTATTATGGCCAAAACCACGTCGTTACCATTCTTGTAATTAACATTGCCATTATTATTATATTACCACTGGTCATTACAAAACAGACGCCATTTCCAGTATTGATCCTAGGAAAACATAGTGACATGCACAAAGATAATGGTGCCTAAAAAGATAGGATGAAACCGGAAGAGTGCTTTAGTTCGACTGAGCCAGTGTTGTTGTCAGAAGCAGCCAAAATATGAATGAGTCAAAGTGGGGTTGATTGCACTGAATGCTCAGTAAATGGAAATAAGTGGTGCGATTAAACTTACGCGAAGTCGACTCTAAAATTGTGCAAAATTGCATTGCGTCATCTAATTCAACTCATTTGAGGACATATGAAACAGGGTCTAGATCTAGCTACAGCTGGTACGTCAGCTGGAGGCAAAATAAGGATAAACTCGGTTCACTGTGAGTTAGGTTAAGTAACAGATAAGATGAGACAAGGTAAAGCTACGTGACGTGAGGTGACGCTAGCTTCACGTTGGGCTACGTTGGGTGAAGGCTAGGCATAGATTATGTTAGGTTACGTTAAGCTAGGTAAAGTTTAGTTAGTCTAATACTTAAGTTAACTTAACTGGCTTTAAGCTAATTCAATTAAGTTTTAGCCCGGGCTAACAAATGGGCCTAAAGTAAGTTAGGCCAAGTCGAATAAGAGTTTTGCATATCATTCCCCGCGTAAAGACATCGACTGTGGACGTTTCGTCTGTGGAGGTGATGTTGCGCGAAAGTTATGTGTCCGTAACAGTTTTGTCGCGTACACGTAAGGGTACATGGTTTATACGAAGCAATCGTCTTGTGCAAGAGTTTTCTTGCATTAAATTGTCGTGCCACATACTTTGACCGAAGGCATTTTGTATGTAACAGACCTGCCACGTGGAACGTTTGCCCACAGAAGGATTTTCTCTCAACTGTAGTCCCATGTTTTTGTTTTTGTTTGGTAACAGCCGTGTCATGACATCTGCGTCCGTGGCGGTGAAGCGCTTAATAATTTTCAGATACAATTATGCAAGTTACCAAAGTCCTCTCAACAGCAGAATCACGTCTGTCAGTAGGATTGGTTCACACAATTTCATCTTGCACATAAAGTAACTTTGATAAGGACTGAAGCCCGTTTGCGCCAAACGATTCGCTGAAATCGATTTAGAGGCGAATGAAACCGATTACATCGATTTAGACGCGAATACCATCACAACCGATCGAAACACGACTGAAAACGGCTGTAGGCCTTGCTGCTTAAACTGATATCTTGCCAGAACAATTCTCTATACTACGGAATTATTTTGTTAGGGCCTGCAACCTGTTAATTAAATGAAACTGGGGGTTTACTGGGTTACACAACATCGCATCATGGCCGCTCGTGGTGAACAATTCAATGGCAGAGTTATAAAGTTATGCAATGTACGTAAGCCCGTGTGGTTGCCGCCATACGAGTACGGGATTCCCAATCCATACATCCACTTGGCGATGTATTTAGAACCCAACGCGTCCGCCACTCATTCAGCTACAGGGCCTTTCCAAAGAATATAAGAAACTGGCACAGGTATGCTGATATTATGACCATGTCAATGGCTAGATACGTGTTCATAGCATATTAGTAAAACGCGATAGCCCGTTTACACACCAAGTAGGATTTGAAGCCTCACCTATTGTAAAGAACGACGTCTGGTGTCCAAATATCCTTCCAGGGTACGCGGATATCCTGGATGCCCGCATAGTTATCCGGGTTCCAGAACAGGAATGAATCGTTCCACTTCATAATAATCTCTGCATTCACCGTCATCACCTGATTCTTCTCATTCTGTGGGAGTCGTAAAAAGAGTAAGCCCCTATTACTGGATCCATTGCTGTCGGTAACATGCTTGCAGTTCCCATACTCATTCAAGCATCAGCATGCGGCCATTTTTAGCAACTCTAGCAGTGAAATGTCGTAAAGCAATCTTGGAAAGTGCAGGCATATACGTACGATAGTGCTACATCTCCCCTTTCTAAACCACCGAAAAATTACACGCAATAATTCTTTACCAGTCTCTTCTCTGCTCAATTCCCCGTATCATTTGGCAAAACTATACCCCTGCCGCTATAAAAGGGTGTGGGTGTACGGGTGTGGGACACCTCATCCTCTCCGCCCTCTCTCTTATCATTAGAAATGTCGTATGTTTCACACCTCGTCACTTCACAAACAAGTATGCCGTCCGCCAGACAGTTCGCAGACGCAGGTACCAGGCATACTTTGACCTCATTTGGACCGATGTTCTGAGCTTCTGAATCATCTAAAAATAACTCGTGTAAAAATATAAGTCGCTTGTGAGTTTACTGCACCCAGTTTTCCACCCTCGTTATAGCACACCGGGTGCGCAGTGTTCTCCTCCGCCCCCCCCCCCCCCCCCCCTCTTGCGGGAGGCGACGAAGTGAGCAAAGCATGTGACGTTCAATTTGAAAAATAACCACTAACAAGTCAAGCATGGTTGACTTTATTTCATGCTAAGGTTTTAGCATATGCAAATTTATCACTACATGTCGAAGTATTTTAAATGTACCATATTTACAAAATTGACAGTTTGGTGTTGTAGCAATCACCAACGAAGCTTTTTGCTCGCTGCGCACTAGATGGGGACGCACCTATGCCGCTGTTCCCGAAATAATTACTTTATTTCAATGACGCAATATTCTCTCCCTCGTGAATGACAACATGCCATGTTTATGAAAGAAAGTTCAATGAAATAAATGCTGGGTAGAAGTCCCATGCTGTGGTTTGAACGGTCAGTCGATACGCCAAAAGAAGCGACTCAAGCTCATCGGGTTGTGCCTTCGTCAGCATTGTGGTCAACTTTAGAATGTCCCCAGCGTAGGCATGCTTGCCCAATGGGTATCAAGTACCGGCGCAATATGCTGATTACATCGTTTGGGCTCGTTTCGTCCAAACCGACATGACCCGATTTGGTACTTAGACAGCATACACATATTGCGGGAATTTAGCCAACGCATTCAACGTTTAGATATGATGTTCGTGTTCTCCATGCAACAGCCGCTTTGCCTAGCTCGAGGCCCCGCTTGACGGTGTGGTGAGTCGACGATAGGGTGAAGGGATGATTGGCTTTGTCAAACCATAAATCATTTAGTTCATTCGCGATTAACACAGCGCCTCGTTTATACAGATGTCCCATAAATCCCCTGCTCACAGTTTTCTTAAGTGTTTTGTATGCATGGTAATGGCAGACATAAACCTCGCATTTCAGAGAAGAAAGAACTTATTTATTTAAGATAAACATACCACACATATGACAGAGAGGACATTCTGTTTGAGACACCAAGTGGCATGGGTGCATCCTACATTAAAGTTACTAGGTTCCATGTCGGTTTTGGTGTCACTTGATATAGCAAAGCACAACAATATCGGTTGGATGGCAGTGCATTCCTCTCAGAAGTGACTAGGGTTCGGACCTCACCAACTTCACTGGTGGTTATAACTACACAAACCGTTTGAACGACATCACGGGGTTACGTTCGACTCCAAACCAGGAAACCACTGATATGACCCGTTGACAATGCTTCGCAAGCAGTACGAGGCATACGATTTCATTAGCTATACTGAGGCTTGCGCTACAGAAACCAGAAGACTACGTTCCCTACAATCCTGACCAGGCCACAGAGGATACATTATTTCATCGTTCATTTTGGAACTTGCACTAAAAACTTGCTAATTGGACGCAAGCAGACGGTTACCTTGCAAAGATTTCTGAGTCTTGCCGAGGGCATCATTGTGGGGGGCATCATTGTGAGAGGCAGCAGCACTTGGAACAATATGGCACGCTTGTTTACATATAATCACCGTTTGGCTCTTGTTGTTTGGATTAGATTGGCAATTACCCGGTTAGATCCCTTTGCTATCACCGCCCTTGAGTACAGACCGTTAAGGCCGAAGACAGAGACCAAATGTCCAACGTTTCAATATTGCGGGACTTGGTTCTACGGAATTACCATTTTCGACTCGTTTCTAGCCAAACTGCAAAACCTTATTAGAAGGCCCAATGCCATGACGTTGCGGAGGCGACATCAGTGTACTACCCAATGAGCAAGAAGGAATTAATATAGGCCTCGTGCCTCTTCTCAATTTATGATGTTTGAGCTACACATGTCAGATGCATGCGAATTACCACATGTTGTTATTGCAGTGCCGGAGACGTCAATCCTGTGACGTAAGCCAAACAATTAAGTCCGGCCAATCAATGCGTCGATCACTGATGATAGCCAAATTGCACCGCTCAATACCCCAAACGATAAACCAAGCGTTGCATCTTAAACGTATCTCGCGGCATCTGCCACAAAAACGGCTGTCGTGAGATAACTTAGTAGTCAGGATGGATCCTTAGAATGAAATGGATAGGATCGTGAAAGCTTTAAGCGACACGGATAGGATTAGATTAGTCAGGGATGTCGCGGCTGTTTGCCGCCTTTATGGCGATGTCGAGCTCATTACCCAGCAGTACCGGGTACGGGTCACGACGCGGGCAAGTTACGGTGTAGAGCTCATTACCCAGCAGTACCGGGTACGGGTCACGACGCGGGCAAGTTATGGTGTCGAGCTCATTACCCAGCAGTACCGGGTACGGGTCACGACGCGGGCAAGTTATGGTGTCGAGCTCATTACCCAGCAGTACCGGGTACGGGTCACGACGCGGGCAAGTTACGGTGTCGAGCTCATTACCCAGCAGTACCGGGTACGGGTCACGACGCGGGCAAGTTACGGTGTCGAGCTCATTACCCAGCAGTACCGGGTACGGGTCACGACGCGGGCAAGTTATGGTGTCGAGCTCATTACCCAGCAGTACCGGGTACGGGTCACGACGCGGGCAAGTTATGGCGTCGAGCTCATTACCCAGCAGTACCGGGTACGGGTCACGACGCGGGCAAGTTATGGTGTCGAGCTCATTACCCAGCAGTACCGGGTACGGGTCACGACGCGGGCAAGTTACGGTGTCGAGCTCATTACCCAGCAGTACCGGGTACGGGTCACGACGCGGGCAAGTTACGGTGTCGAGCTCATTACCCAGCAGTACCGGGTACGGGTCACGACGCGGGCAAGTTACTGCCTGGTGAAAAGACGCGGCCACAATTTCCGCTGTATAGGAACGGCGCAAATCGAGTAGTGAATTCGTGGTGCACACAGCCCGTTTCACTTACCGAGCACTCTGAACTCAAATCCATCAAAACATATCACTTGGCACATACTTTTAATTCGTCTGAACGAGGCAGGGGATTTTCGATAATTCAAATGGCAGACATTTGTACAGTTTGGATGAGTGCCATGTACATGTACTGGGAAGATTTTGTTAGAGATTTTCACCCATCTTATGATGACTGTTGCGCTTACATTAAAAAAACACTATGTTCAACCCAGTGAAAAAATAGACGTGGAAAACAAAATAAAAAATCATTGCAGCTGCTACGAAAATAAAAAAAGGCGAGCTCACGCAGTATTAAAACGCTGACCAAATGCACATGTTAAATGGCGCGAGGAGCTACGACTCCTCCGGCAAGATCAGGCCGGTCTCACCAGACCAGATCGGTCCGTGCACTGTCCGGGTCAGCGACGGCACACCTGCTGGGCAGGGGTGAGAGGCCGGTCCTCACCAGGTCGATCAGGTTGTAAATGGAGACCTCGAACTCGACGGTGGTGGGCGTAGTGTGGCTGGCGATCGGCCGGATCGAGGTTGAGTAGTTGGCGAAGAGGTAGCGGTGCAGCTCGTACTGTGGCGTCTCGATGGAAATGCCTCCTGTCGGCCAGGTACGGCCAGACACATCACGGACAGACACAACACGCCCAGACACATCACGGACAGACACGACGTAGCTAGGAACGTTACGATCAGGCACGGTCGGACAGGTCACGGTCAAACACGTCTCAACCAGACAAGGTCAGGAAGGTTGCGGTCAAACACGTCAGTCAGACAAGGTCAGACACGTCACGGTCGAACACGTCACGGCCAAACAAGGTCAGACTCGTTAAGGCCGGACGTGTCCTGTCCAGATACGGTCGGACAGGTCGCGGCCAGCCGTGTTCTGTCCAGACCCGACTCCACATATCAGGGCTGGGCAAGGCTGGAGATGGCCGACATGACGCGGCCGTCAGACGGGCGTAGCTCGACACGCCGGCCACGTACTCTGGGACCAGACATCGGCCTGCACGACTGGACTGGACCTGGGCCCTGCCGGACATGACCAGAACTGCCACAGACTGGACTGGACCTGGACCCTGCCGGCAATGGACTAGAACTGCCATGGACTGGACTGAACCTGGGTCCCGCCGGACATGGACCAGAACCGCCATGGACTGGACTGAACCTGGGTCCCGCCGGACATGGACCAGAACTGCCATAGACTGGACTGGACCTGGACCCTGACGGCATTGGACCAGAACTGACATGGCCTGGTCTGGACCTGGGCCCTGACGGACATGACCAGAACTGCGATGGACTGGACTGGACCTGGGTCCTGCCGGACATGTACCAGAACTGTCATGGACCGGACGAATCATGAGCCAGGCTGCAGACAAGGACTGGACTGAACCTGAGCTGAACTGGACATAGCCCGGTCCGACCATGGACCAGATTGCACTTGGACAGAGCTGGATCGGACTTGATACGTGACGATACACAACGTAATAGTGCGCGGGAATACGCTGAATGGTTAAAAATCATTCAAAAGTATTCAAAAGCCATTAATTTTGGGTGTGACCTGGAAGCTTTGCTCGGGACATGTTTGGGTACACACTGCAACAAACTAATTGGAAATTCTTGAGTTGTTTTTTTGGACATGCCGGCAAAACATTCCCTTTTCTTTACAAAATGCACTTTTCTCATGATGCCTTACCAAACAATAACAATTGCGCTACTCGAATGGGACCGCTATAGACCATTGGAACATTTTTGGATTTTTTGTGGGTTGGGGAGAGGGACCACCAAAATAAATGCGCAGCCATGAAGTTGCTGCCATGTACGAACTTTTCATTGCGACCTAAAATATGTATTTTCCGGTCATGTTAGGTTAATAAACTTCTTGGAGGCCTTTTACCCGAGGCTTCAAGTCAAGGGAAGTCGAAATAACATATCGTTCAAAGCAGGAGCAAGCGATGCGTTTTAGCACATTTATTCGTTGTTCTTCTGAGCCTTTCCACCTGACGGTGATTCCAAGACCAGCAGGTAATATGTTCCGCATTGTCAACTTTAAGACCTTACTCTGACCATAATCGCCAGATATCTCACGAGAGACTGGCAACACAACGTTAAAGTTCTTCAAAACAGCGTGGACCATCTTAACAAAACTGAATGTTGTCACTATATGTGACACCTCCTTGCAACATCGTGTTTTAGTACCTGCTGGTATATGTAACGGTGATAAATGTTGGGAAAAAGATCTCCCTACTCAAAATGCAAAACATGTGGAACATAAGGCGCCTCTTGTTTCCATCAGGTAATGCATTCAGTTCATTACACGGCTCATCGACTTCTGTGTAAGTTTCACAAAGGCTTCTAATTTCATATGCTCTTCAGTGACAATCGTCGGTTCAATTCGTTGTTCACCTGACGTGTGTTTACCCGGTCATGTTCTAATCACAAAACTTATCATAGGCGACTGAGCTACGTGACTTTGAAACGGCCTGCCATGAATTCAGAAGTCCCGTTAATACAAGGCTGAACGAATGCCGCTAATATCGCTCAAGCTCCAAGCATCCGTCACATCAGATCGGTGACTTACTTATCTTCCAACTAACCGCGGTCTGCTAACGGTCGCGGGTCAGAGGGACTCAACAGCCCGCCAAACATTAAACTTTGCCGTTAATAAACCGATTTCATGGTGGCGGAAACAGCAAGAACTTAATGTTGAAGGCAATGGTGAACTAACCTGTCGGTCGCCAAAGAGCACCGAAGAGAAGCAGCAGCCACTGGCTGGACATACCGCACACCATACTGCAGCACCTGTCAAAGGATAAAGTCGGGATGAAATGGGCAGAAGGTTGCTTGGCACGCACCGCTTGAAGTTGTCAGTTGAAGGATTTATTCCCCTCGTTGGGAGGTTTCTCACAAAGTACCGCGGACGGACATTTCATCCACTTCATCGCTCTGTTCGTCTCAATACTTACATTGCCAGCTATTTCAAAGCACTTCTGATGTGCAGGTTCAAGCCGTATAGCGGAAGATGGCAAACAGTAGGCATCTCCTTCCAGAAGCAAGCTACGACTAAAACGGGAAGCTATCCTATCGTCTTCGACACTTCCCCAGTCACTAGCGCTCAGACACCTATGTTCCTCGCACGCCTGTTGACAGCGTCCGTTCTCACCCGAGTTATACGCGCGACCACCGGAATGTAAGCGGCCGCTCCCTCTGCCACGCCACTAGAGCAGGGCCTCAGGCGACCGTGACCGGCAAGCGAGCCGGGGCAGCCTATCACTGCCGTCCGAAGAGGCCACAGCGCCGGCGGCGTCGCCAGACGCAGGCGCGGCCCAAACGCCCGCCCGCAGGTGCGCCGGGAGGTCACGTGACTAACAGGGACGGGGAGGGAGGGCATTCCCACGCCATGGCACCGTGCGGTCGGCTGGCGTGGCGTGGACTGACACGCGACTTTTGTTCTTGATTAGAAAGAGGCAATCGCACATAAGCGGTTGCTCGTACTCGTTACCGAGGAAACGTTAGTGCCGATAGACAACAGTGCTGCCAAACGTTCACATTCGCAGCCGATAAAGGGAGCGTTTTACATTTGTGTGGAGTTTTGAACTCACATGGTCATACTGAAGATAATTCGTCACACTTCACAACCCTGCTCTTCTTAAAAGCTAGACCTCTCTAGCTTTTGAGCTATGCGCCCGCGAAAATGTGCGGACTGTTTCGGGGACGCCATCAGCCATGAGGCATCCATGACGCCATAATAACGTCATTCAAACCCTGCCATTCAATTGGCCATGCGGAGACCAAGGCCGAGAAAACACAATTGATGAGCCATTTGTATGTGGTGTTAGTGGGCACGACTTCCAGATATTACGGCTGTCAATTGGCTCTCAATCAACGAACGTTGTGAAAAGTGCGATTACGCATTTAGGCAACGATATGTTGAGCGCCATATCTACTAAACAGAGAAACTGTGCTGTCTAGAGCAGTGTTTTCCAATTAAATGTACACCAATAGTTATAAGTGAGCTTATTTCATCATATCTCATGCCTGCTTTGATATCTTCAGATGTGGAACATTCCCTTTAAAGGTGGGAGGTTGGTATTCTCCAATTCCCATGGCCGTGGAAAGTCATGTCCACTAACTTAAATGCTCCTAAACCTCAGGTTTTAAAGGCATGCACATTTTTAAAGGGATTATTCCACATTCGTGTGCGTTTTTTTGTACTGAGCGGTCATTTTTAAGACCATCTCCTGCAGTTCACAGTCATGTCCTTCGTCAGGCTTTCAACTCTCTTATTTCTAAGCTTGACGCATGCAAACTTGTGTAGCTTTTTTCGTGACGCCTATTTGAAAGTCACCCAGACATCTGTGACGCTATAGACACGCCCCGCGAATGTCCCAGCTCATTGTATCTTTGTGCTTACTGCCAAGAAAAATACGATCACTGAAATGCTCTTGTTTGCAATGATTCGGCACGAAGTGTCCCGATAGCAGAAGCCAGTTGGGTAGCGGTCAGATGAGCACCTGAATGCATGTCTCCACCACAAACCCTTGTTTGTGAAATACAAACATTTGGACGTTATTGGAGCATCTACTCAAAGGAAATGTTCCAGATTTGAAGACACAGAAGCAAGAATGAAATATGATGGAGTAAGCTCACTTCTAACTATTGGTATACTTTTAAATGGAAGAGGCTGCCCCAGACAACACAATCCCTCCGTTTAGTAAATATGCTCCTCACTACATCGTCGTTTGGCTACGTCATCGTTTCTCGCACAGCATTGATTGAGAGCCAGTTGACGGTCTTTTTAGCTGTAAATCGTGCTTACGAATACCTAATATGAGCGACACGACATTGATGTTTTATTGGCCTTCATCGCCGCACGGCTAATGACATGGCAGGATTAAATGACGTTATCATATACTTGACATAGGTACTTGGTGGATTAAGCATGAAATAGATATCATTAAGACCGCCAGCAAAATATTGCCAAACAGCTTTTAAGCTGACCTTTTAGTAAAGAAAATTAATTCTTGGTAAAACCCAAAGCTGTGCAGCTATGAGAATGCTTCAGCAAGCCGGGTTAGGTGCAAGTTCGTTATTACTTTATTAGTTATACATTATTGCTTTATTTGTTATTGGTTTATTAGTTTAGTTTTGCCGGTGCTGAAACATTTCTTTCGAACAATTACTTGCATAAGCATGCCAAAGGCTACACGGTCGCGTACGAAACAATTAATGATAGGCCATCCGGCTCTACTGTTCCACCACCAACTGCCGACTACGGAAAGCATTGAGCTACAGCAAGTGGCTGGGGTAATCCAAGAGCACTCTCACTAATGCCATCTTCAAGACCGCGACGGTAGAAATCGGGGTACTGTAGACCAACGAAGCGATCCCTGTTCATGGTCTAAAATGTGTGACAAAATTGATCGAGAGGGATTGATATCATCCCAACAGAGCTATCACCAAGAAATCAAAGAAAAAAAGAAAGAGACACAGCAACGCCGCGACAACGAAATTTAAGAAGCTTCTCAATGTCGCAAAATGCAGGTGCAAGTCTCCGCGCGGCTCTCCATGCCCCATTGTTTACACAGTGTATCAGGAGGAGGCTGCCATGAAGGACCAGTGCAGGCACCGGAAGCTTACCCTGGGGTCATACGACCGGGATACAATTGTGACCAGGGAGGCTCACGAGTTGCGGAGGATAGCCAGACAACTCCAGGGGCGTCGTGGCTCGGCCGCCAGTGAGGCGGTGCCTGCTGCTGAACCTGAGTTGCTTTCCCCGCCGACTGCCGTGTCCTCGTCGCCTGCTGAGCCAGCGCTGGCTACTAGTGCTGACCCCGAGCCTGCTCCGGACCAAGTGGTCTCAGCGCTGGTGAGTCAGCCGAGAGCACGGATTCTTACGTTTCCGTACATGGTGGAAGGGGGAGACGACGCCGATTGTTCGTTCCGGTTGAGACCACTGTCACTGTAGATTATAACGTCAACGATCTGACTAACACCGCCCTGACGGTTGACAGCTACGGTCGCTCGAACCAGGCCGCTGCTGCTATCATCAACGCCTTTCAACAAGACAGCGGAGACGGACAGGCTACTTGAAATCAAATATCGCAGATCCTAAGAAGTGCTGCGCAAGAGACAGAGTGCAAAGGAGACGGCTCATTAAAAATTTGAAGCAATCCACAGGTCAGGTTTGACCATCCTCTACTCCGGCGGCCGCGAAGGCAGCAGCTACATGAGCCGCACGGAGAAAGACAAGTGCCGTCGAAAAACACGTGGTTGTTGTCACTCAGCCAGGCAGCCGCTACATGACTCATTTTACGTCCGAGTTCGGCCGCCCTGCACTTGTTCAACGAGTTACACTCCGTGAGCCCGCAGTGCGACAGTCGCATCAATGTGCCCGGCTGCGATCGCACAGCCGTTAACACCGAAACGATAGGCGACGTGTTCCGGCTGTTTGAGCTGGCCACCGAGTCACCCGTACACTGGTTTATCTGCCAGCTGCACAGCAACGAGCTGAACCTCCTCCATCTGCTGCTGAGCTTGGACGGCACGACCATGGGATCGAATTTTTCTGGACCCATCGGCAAGACCTGTGCCGGAGAGGTCTGGGAGAGGGACGTTGTGGCATTCAAGCCTAGGTCGGGGCACGTGCCAAACCTGCTGGTCGACCTGATTCAGCAGCTGAGCACCAACCAGCAGCTGCTGTACCTTCTGGCCTCCGGCGTTCAAAACGGCTCCGTCCGAAACGTGGCAGCCCAGCGGCGAATCCGACCATCGACCATGTCAGATAAACATAAAAACGCGTTGTCTTCGCATTTATGGCAATGAGTATTTAAAGTTCAGCAAATATCACTGTTGAGCATTTACTTATTATCATACCTTGTGCCGTAGTATCTCGTATCATTTGCTGATTGGTTCATGCCTACTAGCATATTTGTTGATGTATATTCCGTCGCATTTAAGGACTCTGGATATCGGCATAATTACACACACTAAAGAGGCGTCTGCTCCTGGTTCTCATCTTTACCGAAACCTCCAGCAACGCTCTCAAGGGCCTCGTCCAGTGCGTGGTCGGCCACTATCTGTCGGTATGGACCGCCATCCGGCAAAGCAGCGGATATACTTGTGCTAGAGCGGACTTGTGCCAGAGCATCGCGCTGCTCCGCGACCTGCCGCAGCACACATAGGCCACGGTGCAGCCAGTCCTCCAGCCTATCGGGTGCTGGGTCCGTCCGGAACGGCTGTTGCTGGACATGGTGTGAGATGAGAACTGCATGGTCCGCGAACAGGCGGTTCCGATCGCCGCGCCGCTCGTGAGCAGCAAACGAGGGTCTTCTTCAGCCCAGGGTCTTCGCCATCTCAGCGGGAAACTTCGAGGCCGTGAGGTACACCGAACTGATTCCCTGGCACAGACCAGTCACACAGCCTCTACTGCGAGACCTCAGCAATTGCGAGCAGCGGGACAAAGTGCAGGTACTGCTGGCCGTCTTGCCCTATCTGGTTCACACTAGGAGTGCGACGCAGCGCCACACTGATGAGGCGTCTACGGCTGCAGCTGGAGCTTCGGCAATATGTGGAGCTCAGCTGCGGAGGTATTTCTGCTACCGTGGGATCTCTGCCAGCACGCGTTTTGGGTTTCCGGTATGTGAGCAGCTGCTGTTTGGGTCGGTGCATCAAAGACACGGGCTCGGCAAGGAGCAAGATGTGCATGGGGTAACCGTACCGCCCCTCCCCCTCCCTACGTCCGTGGTACAGGCTGCAGAACTTGCTGTATATATTAAGTTGTACACCAGACAAGATATTCTGAGTCATATGCTATACATGGTTTTGTTTGCATCACGTGTGTTGTCTTAGAGAGGTGAAAGTATAAAGCACTGTTTACCAACATACTCGTGCAACGAGCTCTTACTCAACAGCACATTAAGTTTCCGCCAAATGGCCATCAATCGGGTAGCGTCTGATCCGAATATTAGACCTTAGACCGGGAAATTATCGCACGACGGCCTGAGGAGCGCTCGGTAGCATCGTTTCTATACGCAAAGGTATTTTATATCGCTTGCGGCCCACGGCTTGGTGTTACCTGCAGCAGCGGACGCCGTCCAGCATAGGGTAACTGCAACGCCGGGCGTGGTTTTACGGCGATATTTCGATCAACTCGCGCTTAACGAATTTAAGTTTCTGGGAAGACCTTTTGCTGTTCCGTGTACTTTTAGACTCCTGCGCCAAAGAATTTCTTCGTCTCACTTGGTTTTGTTACTGATGACACACCCTAATGTCCAGTGCACAGATCGCCTTTATTTATGCATACAGAACACACTCTAGCATGATTTCCTCGATACCAAGAACAGCCACACAATGTCCTGATTTTAAACATCAGCAACAATGGGGTATAAGTAACAGACCTGGTTACAGCATCCCATTTCCATACAGCATGTACAGTTCTCACTACTGGTGGCTTGTGACGCAGACGCTTGTGTAATATCTATGTACAGCAGCACAGTCTTCTGACAGTTGTTCTCACTGTAAGGACTGCAGATGCCCCTCTTTCCATGCCTCCCTCTTAGGCACCTGTCCGTGGCAATTGCATTCCAGGTCCGTGGCATACCTAAGCAAAAAAAGTTGAGCGCTACAGTGATCATCAGTTTTCAAGGGAAGAACTAGCCTTTGTCACACCTTAGATATAATTGGACTCATACAGGAAGCTATTAAGCCTGGACTTTAAGGCATGCAATGGAACAGCTGCAAAAATTCCATATCTGATCACTTTCAGGGAAATTACTTTTCCTTCATCACAAAGTGTTGCTTATGTGTACTCGCATACCTAAGGAAAATGATCTGATGATGAACCATTGATACGACATGGGGTTCAGTCCCCAACAACCGTAATACGTAATCAGATGGAATTGCAACCCAGCCCTATCCATAAATATTCACAGCATTACAAGGTTTGCCGGCTGTCATTAATGTCATGCTAATATTTCATGCCTCAAAATGCTTTCAGACAAAAAATCAGAAACAGATGCTAGTTATCTGAACAGTGTCGGGATTAGCTGAAGAGATTCGTCAGCTTTACAATATAATAACAATACTTGGTATGTTTTGTACCACCAGATTAAAACATGTCTTTGCAAATGCAGTTACAAAAACCACACACACACACACACACACACACACACACACACACACACACACACACACACACACACACACACACACACACACACACACACACACACACACACACACACACACACACACACACACACACACACACACACACACACACACACACACACACACACACCACACGCACACACACGCACACGCACACGCATGCGCACGCGCACGCGCACGCGCACGCGCACGCACGCACGCACGCACGCACGCACGCACGCACGCACGCACGCGCACACAAGCATAGTGCAAGGCAGCAGGCAAAACACTCACAACTGGCTGCAACTAGTGGTCCAATGCCACCTTACACTAAAATCATGAAAAGAGAAAAACCTGCGCCTTTAACATTAACAGCAGGCTTACATGTGGCTTCCGTGCGCACAAACAGCACCGTGCACAACACATTTCCTAAGCTTTCATGTATAATACGCAAAAGATTTAAACACATCACAGTTAAATCCAACAAGCATTGCCTCATCCCCCACAAAATACCAGTAATGTGAACTGAGCAAAAGCAAACGACATGCAACGACGCCAGTCAAGGTTGGCGAAATTATTTTAATATCATTTTTATCTTAAAATTTATATGAAAATGCAGGTATAATGCATTTTTTTCTCTTCCGCGGCACGCATTCGGCACTTAGCAAAAATGAGCCCATAGAGGCACACAGGGATGACAGGAGGCTGGGTAAAACCCAAAGCTGTGCAGTTATGAGAATGCTCCATCAGGCCCAGTTAAGTTCAAGTTTGTTGTTGGTAACGCATCATTGTGATGTTTATTTGCAATTTGTTGTGCTTTTGTGCACTAATTGTGCTTTTTGCGTGGGAGATATGGGTTTATTAGTTTAGTTTTGCCGGCACTGAGGCATTTCTTTTGAACAATTCCTTGCATAAGCATGCCGAAGGCCACACGGTCGCGCACAAAACATTTTCTGATACGCCACCCGGCTCTCCCGTCTCACCACCAACTGCTGATTACGGGAAAGCATTGAGCTACAACAGGTGGCTGAGCGAATCGAAAAGGACACTCACTAATACCATCTTCAGGACCGCGACGGTAGAAATCAGAGTGCTGTAGACCAGTGCAGCGACAGCTGTTCATGATCTACCATACGTGAAAAAATTGATGGAGAGGGATTGATGTCATCCCAACAGAGCTGTCAGCAAGAAATCAAAGAAAGAAAAAGAGTGACGAAGCAACGCCGCCGCGGCGAAATTCAACAACCTTCTTGATGTCGCGAAATGCAGGTGCAAGCCTCAGTGCAGCTTTCCATGCCCAGTTGCCTGCACAGTGTATCAGGGGGCGGGGGGGTTGTCATGAAGGACCAGTGTAGGCACCGGAAGCTTACGCTGGGGTCATATGACCGGGATACGATTGTGACCAGGGAGGCCCGCGAGTTGCGGAGGATGGTCAGAAAACTTCGAGGGCGTCGTGGTTCGGCCGCGAGAGAGGCGGTGTCTGCTGCTGAACCTGAGTCGCCTTCCCCGCCGACTGCTGAGCCCGCGCTGGCCGTTAGTGCTCACTCCGAGCCTCCTCCGGGACCAAGTGGTCTCAGCGCTGGCGACTCAGCCGAGAGCACGGATTCTTACACGGTTCCGTGCATGGTGGAAGGTGGCGACGACGCCGATCATTCGTTCCGGTAGAGACCACTGTCGCTGTAGATTATAACGTTAACGATCTGACTAACACCACTCTGGCGGTTGACAGCTACGGTGGCTCGAACCGGGCCGCTGCTGTGATCATCATCACCTTTCAACAAGACAGCAGAGACGGGCTGGCTACTTGAAATCAAAATTCGTAGATCCTAAGAAGATCTGTCGCGAAAGGGACAGAGCGAGAAAGGAGACGGCTCCTAATTTTTTTGTTGAAGCAATCCACGAGTCAGGTTTGACCATCCTCTACTCCGACGGCCGCGAAGGCGAAGTTTCTGGCATCAGTGTACTCCGGTTAGCCCTCATTCAGTGTGATGGGTTCGCCAAGTCTCCAACACGAATCACGTTTTGTGCTACATAGTACAGGAATTTAAGCAGTTGTCCGAGTTATGGTGCCAATAAGACTGGGAATCGAATGACTTAAAGGGAGTGTTCCACACTTGTATGAGGTTTTGAACTGAAATAGCAATTTTAAGATCATTCGGTGCAGTTCACAGCCCTGTTCTTTCGAAGACCTAAACCTAGTTAACCCATATCCACCAAGAAGTGCAGACTATTGTGTGTAGATTATTTCGAGATCATTCAGACATAGATGACGCATATAAACGTCATTCAAAGTCTGCCAGCCATTGGCCGTGCATCGTTCAAGACCAACAATATAATCGTCGAGCCGCTCATCAGAGACGTTGGTGAGCACGATTTCCAGGTAGAACGGCCGTCAATTGGATCTCAAATAATGTTGTGCATGCTGTGCAAGTTTCAATCATGAATTACGTCTTGTACTACATGATGCAAAAAGTTGGACATAGTAGTTATTACAGAATTAAGGCTTGTGATTGAATAGGTTAAGAATAGCACCACAACCGAGCATGTACATGCAAGTAAACAATTGAACCGCTCAGGTAAGTATACAAGACACCATGAGGAATGGCCAGAACACTAGCACATAATGATACTTGGTTCGGCGCTGCCACGGCCACCTCTCGGGCGATTGAAGTACTACAAGTGAATGTTGTGATGACAATTTCGGACGGCTACTTTGGCAGCGCCTAAACGTCACAAAAATGTTCCATGTTACGTTAGAACAATGACGTAGTGTGGAAAATATTTACTAAATAGACGCATTATATATAGACGAAATAAAAGGGTATGTGGTGGCACTGCCTGATCAGATTTGAAAATAAGCTGAGAGAAGAGTAAGAAGCATAGCCGTACCAGTGTCAAGCAACGTGAGTAATGTGAGGGAGCGTTCATTATTTACCTCACGTGTGAATGGGAAGCGGATGGAGCGTAACCGAACGGCTCTTTAGACAGGGTAACGTTTCGCTAAGGTGTGGCTGCACACCATGCTAAGTTATGAAGAACGTAAACTCTAGATCTAGATACCATTGGCTTACTCCTCTTAGAACACACTCGTATTTATGAAGGATATTAATGGCGTAGATTGGTTTGGCATAGGTAGACCACATTTTCATGAAGTCTTGGGCTGGATCTCCACATTGTCCACCCGTCCACCCAACTAAGCAATGCTTATTGGTGGCTGAAACTCGAGGAGCTGGAGTTCTTCATTACTGGGCAGCACCACGTTTATGCGAAACCGTAAATGGGGTGAATAGTTTCACTATGTGTTTTGATACGGGCTCAACTGACATATCTCTTAAGACTAATCGCGATCATGTGTTGTGGTTCACGTTCATCGATCTGTTTATCTGTCCAAGATACAGGGATATAAATGTTTCAAGTGATCGTGATGATGTGTAACAGTCGTTTGATATTTTTTGGCATTCGCCCGATATTTCATAATCATACATCGGCATACCATCTGTACCCTTGAATTGGCTAGTGCTCGAGTTTGTGCACAGTTTAAACTACCAGTTTAAACTTGTTAAAAGGACGGCGAACTATTCCCTAAATGAATGGTTTTGGCATGGACATTTCATTGACATGGTTTTAGTGCACACCGGCGCTAAAAAACCAAACATCAAATGCAGAATTGCATGGAACGCAAGCATGAAGTCCTTCCAGCCTTGCAGCGTGCCCTAGAGGTCTTTATATGGGTCTGTCGCCTTTGGCACGACATCACGTTTAGAGTACGGTGAGCCTGCCCAAAGGCGCGGGGGGTGACCCGCGAAATATGGCGCGCAAACACGGCCCCAGATCGATTGCCAAGCTACGGCGCTGACAGGTGGCAGCTGGCGAGCAGGGGGAGGTAGTGGAGGGGAGGGGGAGGGGGCACCAACACCTCCTGCAAACCGGAACTTGCCGCGCTCGGCCTCCCCTAACGTCGTCCTGACGGCCGGAGCCACCGCCAAACGGCGCAGTGCGCGAGTCAGTCGTCGCCCGTCTCCCTCCCTCGCCACGCGAGTGCCTGCCGTAATCGGACAAAAGCGTCACCGGGCCGGGCCAGGCGCAGCGAAGCCGGACCAGGCGCAGCGCGGCCGGGACAGGCGCAGCGCGGCCGGGACAGGCGCAGCGAAGCCAGACCAGGCGCAGCGAAACCGGACCACGCGCAGCGAAGCCGGACCAGGCGAACCGAAACCGGACCAGGCGCAGCGAAGCCGGACCACGCGCTTTGCAACCGTGCCAGGCGCTTCCCAGCCGGACCAAACGCCTCGCAGGTGGACGGGGTGCTTTGCAGTCACGCAAGACATCGTCAGGCCAGATTGGCCATGTTTCGCCTCCGTGATGGCTCTGGCAGAACAGTGGGTGAGAGAATGGGTGGGAGTCTAGAGGGGCGCCGGTCAGCGCCAGGGGTTGTGATCATCTCTGCGGCTGTGGCTGCGGCAAGGTCGCGTGCAACGGATGGCTGCTCCACTAAGTGGGTATTCGGGTTGGGCAAGAGGGTCACTTATCGCACAGCTCGGCCAGCAGCGTCACATGGTCTGTGACACGCCGCTAAGTCACCGGCGAATTGATTTCTGAGTAGCCCGCAGGCCGGCCTGAGCTGAACGACAAGCGTGATGGATACGGGACTGCCCATCATATTCCTCTTAAGCGCATCAACAGTGTACAGTATGTGATAGGTTAACTCGCTAAGGCGCGCTCTGAGACAGACACACGGCGCATTTACATGTGAATGTCTGGGTGGTTGTGACTGAGTTTCAACCTACTCACAGCGGTGTTTATAATCGACTAAGTTGGCTGTTGGTTCGTGCTCAGTTTAGACGGCTGTAAGCTGAGAAGTAGATAATCACGGGTATATATATATATATATATATATATATATATATATATATACACTGCCCAGACTAAAAAGCAAGAGCCAAGTCGTAAGTTCGGTCCAGGTAGAAGCCATGGAGCTATTGGACGGCGTTCAGGAGCTGGTGTAAGCTGTTTAAAAGGCATAATGTGGCTGAGAAGTATGAGTTCATGAGCCAACTATGAGCAGACCAGTCTGTGATTGTGCAATAGTCAAAGGCTGTCTGCGAGCTGTCTCGAGGCCCCGCCGAGCACGATTTGGCGTTGCAGGTTACATGCTACTGGTCTCGCTGCTGTGCATCATCGCCATTTTCGTGCTGACGCGGGACGCGTTCGGCTTGCGCCACGTGCAGCTGTTCTCGCCCAACGCCCTGAGGTGAGGGTCGCAGCGGCAGCAGAGTGTCCACATGTTTCCTCCATATCAACCTGTTCGTTGCAAAATCACCCGTAATTCCGTCACAAAATCGTTTTCAGGGTCTCAGGCACTCGGCAGTTTAAAGTTCCGATTGGTTGTATATCAAATGAGGCAATCTCGTCACGTAAGTTCCGGTTAACTGTTCGTTAAATGACGTTATCTCGTCATCAGGCACGCAGCCGGAGCCCAGCCAAGGGGTGGGGACACAGAATTGACAGAAAGCACCTGATCGTGGAAGGGCCTCGCCCCCGAACAAAATTCGCCGGATGAAGGCCATTTGTGAATATAGGCGTGCAACTAATTGATATTCTTCCATTTTTTTGCTTCTATAACTGGAATAGAAGCCAAGAAGCTACCACGATATAAATTCTGACCAAATTTTATGGTTAATGAACTAAAGAAAGAAGCTTCGTCAGAATTTTTATCTGGTCTTCACGGATTATTAGGGACCCCACGCATGTCAATTGTGGATACAAATGGGTGAACAACATGTATTAACTTGGCCAAGCCATATTTGTCTGGACATGTTCATCACCCACAATCGAATAGCGATGCTAATTATATGCCTAATTTTGAATTCGCATGCTCGCAAATCTTGGTAACAAAAACCTCGACGCCAGGCCTACAGGCTTCATAGGCTGCGTTGCGTCTGCCCTTTGGTGTTATATTGCAGTGGCCAACGTCTTTCGGTTTTACGGGAACTGTAACTCAGACCATCGCTGTCCTTGCTCTCGAGATTTCGGACGCAAAGACCTCAAATCTTTTCATGCCAGGTGTTCCACCTATCGATTCTGCAAAAGAATGACTGTTGTCAGACAAACATGGGATGGCCTTGTTCGTTTTCAACTCATTTTAAACCACTCTATTCCACACAAATGAGACCCCTTGTTTCCTTCAGGACAAAGGGGCGTCGTGAGTGGAACATTAGCGCCACATTTTTGTTCAGGCCAGGAGCTGGAGGGCTATTCCGTTTCACCGCGGGGTGTCTTCCGGCTGTCATGTTGGGGACACGGGACGGGGTCTCCTGGTCGGTCTGGAGGCCCTTAGGGGGATACATCACATCACGTGGGTCTTTTCCCAGACGCGGGGGGCCTTCTGACCCGCACAGTTGGCCTCAGATCGACACAAGAATTCTCGTTGACCCAACAACATCCCTGATTGCCGCAGGTGGTTCAAGGATTGGCGCATGGACTCGGCTTAGCAAGCTCATTCTGGAATTAGGTCGGAGGGCACGCTGTTCAAGATTGGGGGCCGTACTGGGAAGGGGCCGTTCCATTGTCCCATCGTGGACACTCATCATAAGTTAGAATGTTTCGTTTTATTGTCAAAGAGCCCCAACTAACGCAGGAGGTCCTCTGTCACCCGGGGTCAGATCCTCATTCTTGTTTGGCAAATATCTTCTAACCAACTCAAGGCTACTTGTTAACACTGAACATCCTGTTGGGCAACGAGCCCCCGAACGATAGAGGAGCCCTGCATTGTTCCAGGGGCTCGACCAATGCAAATCACGGGCCCTGCCTTGTACCTGCTTAGGAAATAGGCCGCCAGAGCTCAGACCGGCACGGAGCCGACTGCTCCGTGTTGCTGATCTCTGGCCAAAAGAAAGGAACGATGTATATCAGTGGCCCAAAATCGGTACAAGAAAACCTTTAACTGTCATTTTAAATCACGGCTCTACGGGCGGGGGTCCTTAATGTGACCTGCAGCCAGTCCTTTGGGCCCCTCAGCCTTCCAACCAGGCCTTTGACCTTTCGTTCCGAGGGGGCCTTCAGCCCATCTTCGGACCTCCTGAAACAAAGCCTGTGACCGACTCAGGGTCACTGGCCGACACATGACGCCCTGTTAGGCAATGTGGATGCCTGGCCGACGAAAGGTCCCAACCATTGTTTCAGGGACCCAGACTAATGCAAGTCGTGACCCACAGCCCTCCTCCTGCTTGGGAAATGGGGCCCCAGGGTTCAGACTGAGAGGGAACCAACTGTTCGATGTTCGTCGTCTCCTGCCGACCGAGACACCCCGATTGTCTTGGAGGGTCCTCAAAAGGTGCAAGAGGACCTCTGACTGATATTTCAGATCACGGCCCCATGGCCCGCGATCCTGTATGTGACCTGCATCCAGTCCTTCGGGCCCTTATGCCCTCCAGCTGAGCCCCAGGTCGCCGGGCCGCCCAGACCCTCTTCGGGCCTCATCGAACATCGTGAACCGGACCCCGGACCCCTCTTCATCCTCATCCCTTGTTCGGCTCGGGGCCCTTTATGGACACAGGACCCTCTTTTGGTACTTTGGCACCTGACAAGATACAGGGACCCTAACCAGTATACATCGCTGGCCCCGGCTTTGTATCTGGTAGGGAAGTGCCCATCAGGCCCATACTGACACGGAGCTGACTGTGCGATACTGGTGGTGCCTGACCGACAAATGGGCCATATCGACTCAGGGGGTCCCTAGTAAGCGCAAAGGGCCCTCTGACTGTCATTTGGGAGTCCGTCTCCTCAGGCCGGGGCCCTTTAATAAGACTCAGACCAGCCATTCGTGCTATCAGACCCTCCGATCGAGCCCCTGATCGTCGGACCCAGCGGGCCCTACGGGCTGTTCAGGCCTCCTTGAACACTGCCTCTGGTCC
>NW_023597034.1:11591626-11605532 GCF_011947565.3 Pollicipes pollicipes | reverse complement strand
TGTCCCCCCTTGAGCGACGGACTTTCATCCCATACCGAGCCCAGCTGAGACCGTGCCTTCATTTAAAATCGATTATTCACCAAACTTGTGAAAAGGCGATTGTTTAAATATGTTGTGGTGCTGCATTAAAATATTGTTATAGCAGCAAAACTCATCAGATTTTTCCACAGACCACCATTCTTGGTCCCTGGAGACCGGCAATTGATAAAAAAATATTATGTAACGGCGCTATAATGCAGGGCACCTATACACAACATGCTTCCGGACGCGCAATGAACAACAAAGATACGCGATGCTGTAGGACCGTATCTACTTGCATTCCAAAGCTACTGCAAAAACAAGACGGTGAAAACATAATAACACGTGGTGGTCATTGATGGAGAGCGTACGAAAATAGCAGTGGTACCTTGAGATTAGGGATGTTGTATGGTGGTGCGCATGTTACAGCGAAATAACCGTCTTGAGCTTACCCTCTTAAAGTGTCCAAGATGCACAGGTTTCAGACGCATGATTAGCCAGTCACCTCCTAATCTGGTTTAATTCTGGGCCGGAAGACATTAGATGCACTCGGTCAGTAGATGGGAACATTGCTGAGCGGTCTTTTGGAGTCTGTACACAGTACGCAGAGCAGTCTTTTGGAATACTTTGGAGTCTTTTAGAGTCGTGAGATAGTCTTGAGTCGGTATTTGTAGCATCGTACTAGTATCAGTAGCAATGTAGACCTACCGATGTCAGGGAGCTTCAGTATGGTGGTAAACAATGGAAATATGGGTCTCATAGTGAAGATCTGTGCGAGTAAGACCGAGTCTTACGGCGAGTGGCTGCTCTTCAACGTGATGGAAAGGGCGCGGTCTTTGCCTGCTTGCACCGTCACACCGGGATGGCTGGAAATCGGAAGGCCTATGCAGCTGCAAGGCGAGTGGAGAGCGCCCTCGCCCCCGTTACGCTGGAGCGCCGCTCTCAGGCTTCAAGCCGCTGCTGTCTGCTTGTCTGAAGGGTAACTGGCAAACATTTTTGGACCAGGTTAGCGTTTACTCACAGGGGAATGCCAGAAATGAATTCCGTGCATTCAAGTGTGGGCGAGATGGGCGACTGGGCTGCACGAGGTGGGTGACTGTGACAGGATGGGCGACCAGGCTTCACGACGTGGGCGACTGTGACAGGGTGGGCGACCAGGCTTCACGACGTGGGCGACTGTGACAGGGTAGGCGACTGGGCTTCACGACGTGGGTGACTGTGACAGGGTGGGCGAGTGGGCTTCACGACGTGGGCGACTGTGACAGGGTGGGCGACTGGGCTTCACGACGTGGGCGACTGTTACAAGGTGTGGCGAGTGGGCTTCCTCTCACCGGGATAACAGAAGAGAGGAATTCAGCCTTTGTTGTCTCCGTATCGGTCATACCTACGGAACGCACGATTTTCTCCTGTCTGGAGGTCAGGGGCCAACGCGCCCTCGTTACGATCACCCGCTATCAGTTGCCCACACACTTGTCCAGTGTGCCAGACCGCAGCCAAGCGCCAACGTTGCTTTGGCACGCGGCGCAGACTGGAGCTACGCTCGCTCGTTGGTGGGAGCCCGATCGCTGACGGGAAGTGTGCGATAGAGTTAATGAAGGAAAATTGTTTCAGAATCATATTGGTTCTCGTCAGTTGGTAGCCCTCGGCAGTGACACTGGAAATTCCACGCACTGAAGAATCTATCTGTGATGGTTTGCTACACTTACTGCGTGATGTGCATGCGCATTCTCTACATGCAGTGATAGTCATACGAGTAATACTTAACACAGCTAAAGGCGCAAAATAACCAAGGCAGTCGAGGCGTTCCTAAGCCCAAATGTCATCAATCTGTACGAATAATATACTTTTTCCTGCAAGAACATTGGTAGGCTAGGAGAACTGTTCCCTTCCATCCACGATGGAGGGGAAAGTGTCCTTCCCTTTCCCCCGTCCTCCTCCACCTCCGGTGACACTGTCCTCTCAATAGAACAACAATTCCTCACCAGTGACTTCTTGGCAATGGCACAACCAGTGTTTTCTTAAGGGGAGGGGTGGCTATTACCGTTTATGCCGATTTTTAACTTTTTTTGGGAGTCCATCTTTGGCGAAAACGGTAAATTTGAGGCTAAGAGAGAGGCAGGTCTTCCCCACCCCAACCCTCTTGGCTTCACCCCCTTCTTGGAGTCAACGCCAGTCTGAATGATATGACACCGTGATGCGACACATCACAATATGATGCAGCACTGTCATCCGCGCAATATCAAAACCAATTTCGAAATGGAAATGCAACATTCTGATAGACTCTCAGTCTTTGTCTCTACCTCTGTCTCTTTCTCTGTCTGTCTGTCTGTCTGCCTGTCTGTCTGTCTGTCTGTCTGTCTGTCTGTCTGCCTGTCTGTCTGTCTGCCTGTCTGTCTGTCTGTCTGACTGTCTGTCTGTCTGTCTGTCTGTCTGTCCGTCCGTCTGTCTGTCTGCCTGTGTCTGTCTGTCTGTCTGTCTGTCTGTCTTCTGTCTGTCTGTCTGTCTGTCTGTCTGTCTGTCTGTCTGTCTGTCTGCCTGTCTGTCTGTCTGTCTGTCTGTCTGTCTGTCTGTCTGCCTGTCTGTCTGTCTGTCTGTCTGTCTGTCTGTCTGTCTGTCTGTCTGTCTGTCTGTCTGTCTGTCTGTCTGTCTGTCTGTCTGTCTGTCTGTCTGTCTGTCTGCCTGTCTGTCTGTCTGTCTGTCTGTCTGTCTGTCTGTCTGTCTGTCTGTCTGACACATTGTGTTTGTCAATGACAGTGCGCTGAATTCTTGCATCCGCAGGGCATCGGACATGCCACGCTTCATATACCTGATGTATCGTCTTCAATGCGAGTCATTGCGGCCCTCTAGGTATCGCTGTGGTCAGCGGAATTCAGTTTTCAGCATTCGTTAATAATTCTGACGAATTTATATTAGGTTTGCTATTATAATAAATGCACATTCTTCATGACAGTGAGCTGCATTCTCGCATCCACAAGGCGTCGGACATGCCGGGCCTCATACGCGTGATGCATTGCCTTTAATGCGAGTCATTGCAGTACTCTATATATCGTTGGAGTCGTGGAATTCAGCCTCAGCATTCGTAAACACATTCTTGAGGAGGTTACAGCATGCCAACTTTAAGGAAATTGGCCAACAGCCCGCTTGACATTACGCATCTATGCTAGCATCTTACTTTACATGGTTCTTACACGCTCCGCATATCTCTCTTGTCCTCTCCATTTTTTTACCTCCTCTCTCTTCCTCTTGCCCTCAGGTCGCAGTCTCTTTCAGGCGCTTACATTGCTTATTCCAATATCAGATGTTATCAGCCTAACCGTTATAGTACGATCTTCCCATCTACAAGACTAGATCAACATGCCGCCAAATCAGCAGGTACTATGACGTCGTCAGTGATCAGCTGGTACTATGGCGTCATCAGTGGTCTTCTCAGCAATCAGTCACGTCTAGACTAGATCAACATGCCGCCGAATCAGCTGGTACCATGGCGCCGTCAGTGATCTTCTCAGCCATCAGTCACGTCTAGCAGCGAACCGATCCATCGTTCAAGATCGTGACAGCCGCCTATTTTCTGCAACTGGCCCTTTGTTCGTGGAATGAACTCCCGACGCCCGCGCCTGTGGAGCTTGCGGTCTGCTCCGAAAAGCCGCCGCCCGTCTTCAAGGTCCGACGCCGGGCGGCTGTGTGGGACGGCGGAGCGGGGGGCGGCACCGCGCCCGTTTCGTGCTCGGGTCGGGCAGGCGCCGTGTGCGCCGCCTCACGTCTGGCCGTCGCCGCCGCCGGCGGCCCGCCGCGCCGCGTCAGGCGGACCTTGAGCGCCAGCCTTCGCCGCCGCTTTCTTGGGCGATTCTGACGGCCGATTTCGGTTTTCCGCGACATGCAATGCTAGACGACGACTGCGGGCGGTGCGCTGTCGCCCGCGCCGCCTCGGCAGCGGCCTGAGCGGCTCCAACGCTCGCAGGCCGGGCAGCCGCGCGCGGTGCCGTGTAGCCTTACCAAGTGCGTCCTGTCAATAGGTAGGGCGTGCGTATTGGGGCGGTAGCCGTCCCCTGTGTGAGTAGAATGCCGTTTGTTTCCCACTCCTGGCACGCCAGGGCATGCAGCACGGCGCGGTGTCCGACATGGTTGACCAGTTCTATGAACAGCGCAAATGCCAGATCAGATAGCCAGCCATTCGTGTATTTGGTCCCAGGGCCCACAGCGCACAACCGTTAGTCCAGGAGGTCACGCAGGTGGTTACAATTAGTTAAATAAACGGTTTAAGGGCAGTCTCGACCTCTAACCGTATGGCATCAACATGCACTTACTGCTTTGACCGAAGGCGTGGCCACGTTTAACCCCACGCAGTGTACACAGAACAGGCACGCCAGGCAGCTTTTCGCAGGCCTTACAGCATACCCACAAATTTGCGTATCTCTTCAACTGCCAAGACCTCAGACTTCCTGCCCCCGACGACGCCCTTGGCAGTGACGCACAAAGCTATACCGTGCTCTCTCAGCATAACGCCAAGGTCGATTATGCGCTAGAGACTGGACGCCAGGGTCGCGCCAATAAAACATCGGGTCTGCATCCTGGGAGCCCCACGCACGTGCGGAGGAACTAGCGGCTGGCAGTCCACCTGGCAGCCCTTCGCGTAGAAGCGTGACCGAGCGGCGGCGGTGCTTCGGGTGCGCTCTCGTGAGAGCAGCGGGCGCAGGCCGTCAGCCGTGCCCCAAGACAACACCGGGTGCCGCAGCCCGACACCAGCCTCTGCCTCCGCTGACATGACACCATCTGCCTCCGCTGACATGACACCAGCCTCTGCCTCCGCTGACATGACACCAGCCTCTGCCTCCGCTGACATGACACCAGCCTCCGTACCCCGGCCTCCGCTGACATGACACCAGCCTCTGCCTCCGCTGGCATGACACCACCGGCCCGCCTCCGCCTCCGCCAACGTAACACCGTTGGGCGCGCCGTCCGCTACGATCACATTAATATCACTATATCACATCACTATTTTCTACGCTGGTACGTAATGCCTCCTGAAGACTGGGCGGACGGGGCGTCGGTGTGACGTCCTCTACGGCTCCATGGGAACCGGGTTCGGTGGATTGGCGTCTGGAACAGCGGAGCGGCCGCATTAGCGGGGAAACCAGGCGCACAGACGGCCTCCGACAACCAGCGGGTCGACAGACGTGCCGAGAACCGCGTTCAAAGTCCGAGCTGCGAGCCCGCAATCTGCGGCGCGGTCACGAACGGCGGTCGTTGCACCAGGGGTTGCAGCGGCTTGCACAAGTGGGACGCCTGACAACCGGAATCTTCGCTGTGAGCACTTCCCGGGCAGGCTGGCACTGAGCAAGGATACATAGCCCAGTGGGAGGCGAAGACTAGTTCCGGTACAGATGTAAGCCGTTCGAATGACATACCAGGGGTACGTGCACTGTTGCAGCACGTGGGGGGCCTGCATGGGATTTATGACAGCGTTACACAGAGTGTCGTTTGAACGCTTTTCACCCGAGAACAAAAACCGACAGCTGGCTGATCCGTCACCAATTCGCTCTGGTAGTCTCTAAATTACTCTGCGAATAGGTTTAACATGCCATTCTCACAGGCTCCACGGTTTTAATGTTGCAGTTTCGACGCCAGATTACTCACGCACGCAAGGCAGGTTAGCCAAGGTGGGGAAGGGAGGAAACGGTCGCCGACAGAAGACATTCTGTCAAGGGATTACCCACGCACGCATGGTTAGCCAAGGCCGGGAAGGAAGGAGACGGTCGCTGACAAGACATTCTATCATGGGATTACTCACGCACGCACGGTTAGCCAAAGCGGGGAAGGGAGGAGACGGTCGCCGACAGAAGACATTCTATCAAGGGATTACTCACGCACGCATGGTTAGCCGAGGCGGGGAAGGGAGCAGACGGTCGCTGACAACAGCCAGCCGTGTCAAATCGGAGGGCCCCACGACCACGACCCCTGCGCAGAACAGTCCGAGCCAGCTGACCGAACCAGACCCGAGCGATCGCTCGCAAGGCGTCCATCAGCGCCGCTCACCTGGTCAGCTGGCCGCGCGCGTCCTGTGTGTGGAAGACGATGATGTTGGAGGTGCGCGAGTCTCGCTTCTCGAGCGGCGGGTGCAAGCGAGCTGCCACCCGACGGGCAGCTCTCGACTGGCACGGCGAGCAGGTGACTGCTGCCACGTGACGAGCCGGCGCGCGACAGGCCCGACGCCCGCAGCCCGACGACACGCTGGACGTGCTCGACTGCGCCGAGTCACGCCGCGTCTCCGGTGCCGAATCCGCTTAAACTGCTCTTGAAATGTCGGGTGCTCGCCGTCCGGCAGTGACGTACGCGGGGTAAGAGCTCGTCGACATGGACGAGGCGTTTGACGCCTTGGAGTCGGTGCGCTCCAAAGGGTTTTTGGGCGGTCCGCTCCCGGCATGTCGAAGCTGGCCTGCGGCACCTCCAGGTGATGGGCGTTACGCTTGAAGCTGAATGACTTGTTGGACTTCTTCGAGTCGTTACGTTTGCTGAGCTTGGCGTGCAATGGGGTTTTCGGAGGGGTCCATCTCGAAGGCGACATTGTCGACGCCTCCGCGAGGGTCGGTGCTGCTTCCATCCTTGCCCCGCTTTGAAAGACGTCTGAAATCCAGGAGCACCGTGAGAACAGACCCTCATTGCCTGCAAAATTTGTTCCAGGGCGCCGCCAACAAGGAAAAATCGTCCACATTAGGTCCGCTACAGCAGCAGCAAGCTGTGCAAATTGGTAAAGATTTGCCTGGCGGCAAACCAACTGACCTTGACGCTGACAGCATTTAGATAAGGTGCTGAGTCTTACCGGATCAATTTCGTCGTGGCCTCGATTCCAGCGGTTATGGGCTCCTCCAGCTTGGGGATCTTGATCGTGCGCCGTTTGCGGGACTCATCCGACTCGACGATGAGAATGTGCCGGTCATACGGCGTGCCGAAATCGACCTCGAGAATGGTTGAGAAGGTGTGCGGGTACACCAGGTCAACCAGTGCCGCCGACAATCCCACCAGCATGCAAATGACCCCTGCGGAAAGAACAACATCAACACCCTGTCAAGCGTGGTGAAAGTATATACACACGATAAGATCGAATGCGAAAAGAAGCTCGTGCCTTTATTCAGACGTAGAACAGGCGTGAGGCGGGGCGGGCTGGCGCGCCTTCGGCCGACACCACCAGCCGGCGGGCTGAGTTCGGCCAGGCTCCCACACACCTGCCAGCAGCACCAGGTAGAACTGCCAGCCGAGCGACATGTCCAGCACGGCGTCCTCGAACCGGATGGCCAGCGGCCGGCTCGGCTTGAGGGCGGTGTAGAGGCCGCAAGCAGAGCACATCAGACCGCCCGTGATCACCATCATGTAGGCGCCGTAGCGGGGCACGTTGATTAGCAGCAGGTTCATCAGTAGCCAGGAGGCGAACGCCGTCCTGAAAGACGGGACCGGAACGGTGAGGGCGGCGGCTCACAACGGGGCAGCACAGAAAACTGTTGGACGGGGCTTGGGAACCGCGAACGAAATTCCAGCCGATTGCAGCATGAAAGGTTCCAGTCATACCCTACTCCGGGGGACGACTCAACACCGATAAAGGAATGCACGGGGTCCAGCCCGTATAGACAGGTGGCTCAAGCTTACGGGGTCCAGGCTGTATGGACAGGTGGCTCAAGCTTACGTCCGGGGAACCAGCATCTCATCAGCGGAAAGCATCTACAAGCCATCCAAGTCACCAAGCAAACTCACTCTTGAACAGTGTATTCAACAGCCGTTGCCTGTGCGACTCAGTCCGGCCAAATGCATATCTTATGTTTCCAGAGGAATTATTACGCAAAATGTGGTGAAATGTTGTTGGGGGTCTTAACAAACCGCTATGCAGAACACATCGGGATTGTGGACGGTTCTCACCATTGCTTCTCGGCAAGTGCTAATGTTAGGAAAACTTAACAGGAAGTTCTCACTTTATCAGCAGAAAGAATAAAGCTGAAATTGCCTGGAACACAAGCTTACCTTAACGGAACAAATTAGAACGAAACAACCTCCCTCTCCAAAGCATTTTTAAACGCCTAAAGTTTCACCAGCGCGCCCTCATGGCAACGATCAATACGGATCTTTCCTCGGTTCGCGGGCCGCAAGGACAATGTTGTCAAGCCCTGCAAGCAGCCGCGGTGAAAAGCGTACATTTGACGGAAAGATAAAGTAAGGGTATGCAGACGTCTAAGTACCGGCAGCGTGTACGATCATGACAGTCATGCGCAGCAAGGAGCAGACATTCAGAACTGTCTCACACATTTCGGAGCCTTTACTCAAATGGAGGTCACTGGCTGAGTCACGCACGGTCCGCGGTTGCCTGCATGCTTCTCACGGCCGACGAATGCATGGACACACATTCCGGCGCCACCAGCCTGACCAGTGAAGCTGCCTGCCCGCCTGCCGCCGGTGTTGGCCAGGTGGCAGCCGCCGGGGGCGTGTATAGCGCCAGGACAATGGGGTGCGGAGGGTACATCATTGCTACCCAAAGCAGAGACATCAGGGGCGGGGGGGGGGGGGGGCACGCTGTCGATAAGTGATATGGACTAATTTACAAGACATCAGTTAATCAGTTAGCAAATTTCATATTGGCCATGAGCCCCGAACCCGAGTACTTCTTTGGTCCGGCAGAACCAATCCTAACGGCCCTCATAGAGTCCCACGCGGCTACGCACTGATCCTAACGACCCTAAGAGAGTCCCACGCGGCTACGAACTGATCCTAGCGGCCCTCAGAGAGTCCCACGCGGCTACGAACTGATCCTAACGGCCCTCAGAGAGTCTCACGCGGCTACGCACTGATCCTAACGGCCCTCATAGAGTCCCACGCGGCTACGAACTGCAAATTATCCCATCGCGATTCGCGCGAAAAAACGCACTTCCTTCCCTCTGAGATTAGGTCAATCGCTGCAGCGCATGACATGAAGCCAGATCTGTGCTGAGCGGGGGCCCTCGTTGGGGAGAAACCAAGCCTCGTCCAGGTCACGCACGGGGTGCATTATTGTGCCGTCCGTGCACGCTCGGGGCCCGCCAGTTGCGTACGCGGCCGGATGCCAGCGCGCAGCACGCCATCAGCCGCAACCGATGGCAGTTAGAGCCACGGCACCGCTGAGAGGCACCGAGCCGTGTCATTACCGCACGGGGAAACCTGAGCGCCCTCAAAGGCTGGGAACCTCGGTGAGTGATTGTGCAGCTGCGCATCATCTAAATCAGACTGGTCAAAAGGACTGCTCTGAGGGCGACAGCAGCCTGTCTGTACCAGGCGAGCGTCCTGCAGTCAGACCCGGATGCGTGCGTTCACCTTTCGCTGGGTAATGCTGATTGACGTGGCCATGTCATGAAAGGAAAGCCCCAGGCGCTTAGACGTTTGTAAAATTCTCGTCACACAGACTCAATCCACTGGTTTTCCGTATACCTCGGACCTACGGAGGCCCGTGGCCCGAGGTTCACTGACTTCGCCGGAGGCCTACCACCCATTACACATTCTAAACTGGACATGCTCGGTCGATACCATCCGTTTACCATTCTGTGACACCTAATCCAGTATCAGCCAATGGTTCGTTGTGGCGTTTCTGGATCACGTCCGATGCTTGAAAGTTATAAGCTTATGATAACACGCAGCAATAGTGGAGTTCCCAGGTGACAAGACATGCCAAGACAAAAGAGGGGAACAGAAGACACCAGAGGAGAGCAGGGGATGGTAGAAAGGGGAAAAGAGCCGGAGGGAGTAAAAACAAAGGGAAGCAGGAAGATTGTTGGAATAACACCCAAAGCTCAATGAACGACAGAAGCAGAGGAATATGATCACCACCCGCATGGGGGGTGGCATCAACATCAGCAACCCCACAACTTCCCGTTGGTTCTCTGCCTGCCGGAACACCGGCCTTTTCCGTCGCGTCTGGATGGTGACCGCGTTGGCTGCAATTTGTGAGATTCAGGCACAGCGCAGTTCCTGGTATCTCCAACACGGACAGTATCTGCAAGGCCCACAAGGCTTCCTCCACCACTAATCTTAATCATCCACGAACCATTTCCCTGCGCTCCGAATCGCACACTGGCGTACCCTCTTTCATTTCGCCTGCTGAATGTCGTCCAATCATCACGCCGCCTCATTCCCGGCATCCCTCTGCCCCCGGCATCCCCCATCCCCGTCTGCGCCCATGGCCTCGTCTCGCCAGGTCTGTGCCGCGCACCCAGCGATGGCGCCTGCGGCCGCGCGCCGCCGGCCGGCCGCCCGAAGTTTCCGGGCTGGACGCCTCGGGGCAGGAGGTTTCCCGGTTCGGGCGGGCCCATTCGTCGGCCCTTCTAGGCCGGCCGCCAAACACCTGTTCCGAGTGGTGGGCCTCTCTTTGCCGTCTTTGTCTCACCAATGTCAAGATCATGCAGTTTACCGAGCAGACATCGCTTGGCTTGGAGAAAAAATGCAAAACGAGGGGGCATTGTTAAATTTGGGCTACGGCTAATAATTTTTTTCCGATGTCGTGGTAGTGCAGCGAGTCAAATATTGCTTCATTTACAGTAATTATAGGTCGGGGATTTCATGGCCTGCCACCCTTCGTACGCGGGCCATACGTAGAGGCTTGCATAAACAGGCCTTGAATGCCAACGACGTGCACAAAACAATTTTAATCCGCGCGTTGTGTTTCATTTTTCGGAAACCTCGTTCAGCTTGGAGGACTGGCAAAGTAAGGGCCTGTCAAAACTATAGTCATGTGGCGGCAATGCCATACGGAAGGCAGTGCAGGTATTCACACCAGTCTCTGTGGACGACGCACAGCTTCCATGCGCGCTTGTGGACTTCAGTGCCCTTCACACCGTGCCTACCGGTCTCAGTACCGTGCCTTCAGTACCGTGCCTTCAGTACCGTGCGTTCAGTACCGTGCCTTCAGTACCGTGCCTTCAGTACCGTGCCTTCAGTACCGTGCCTTCAGTACCGTGTCTTCAGTACTGTGCCTTCAGTACCGTGCCAGTTGTGTAAATACTTGCCGGAAGAAGTGACCAAGGATAAGTACATTTTGTAGGCACAGTTACGAAACTCTCTGGATTAACTGCAGCTATGAAAGCATGTTCTCGGCACGCGCAGCCATCCCAAAACTGAGTGCTTGCCTAATGCGGTGAAACGGTTTCTGAAAAAAGATTTATTTGACAGTCTCAGCTAGCTTCCACCTCTCCATTCTGAATCTCCACTTCAGCTTTCGAGAGACCAAGACGCTTTTACGACAACTTGCCCTCTCCAAAGAGCTGACTTACAAAACGGTGTCGCGCCCAGGCCTCGGTCAGACCTCTAGTCAGTGGCGGCAGCGGCATTCAAAGTCGGCTCGTGTGACAGGCCCCTTGTGTCGCAAGCGTCGCCGGCCGGGCGGCGGCGGTGCACGCACCGTGCTCTGCGGCGCCGCCATCACCCAGACGTGCGGGCAGCCGGCGGCGGGGGACACACGGACCGCACGGCACGCGGGGTCAGCACACTGCGCTCGCAGCGTCCGGGTCAGCGCTGAACGCTCGCTGCAACCTCTCCCGGCGCAGCTCTGCCGCCTGCTCGGCGTATCGCGTGTCTGCTCCCTACTTGCATAAAGGCCGTTCCGCAGCATTCTGTGATGTAGAGATACCACCATTCGAGGCAACATATTTTGGGTAGCAATTAACCAAATGCTCAACTTTTTCAAAAGCAGTCTGAATTACATAACAGACATCGATGTACTGTTTTATACACTAGCGCCGCGACAGCTGTCCACACGTGCAGCATGCGTTAATACAGCGCGTCGTTACGCGCCTGGCTTACTGACGTGAGCGGCATGTCGTGGGGACACCTGTGGCCTCACGGCGGAAATATGGCACACTTTCTGATGCGTCACCAAGCGCATACGGACAGGTCAGTCCGCCAATGTCCTGTCTGGTGCACCACTCAGAGGTAGTGCGGGCGAGGTCTGTTTGGACTTGAGGGCAAGGTGCACGGCTGCTCGTGTTTTGCGCCGACAACAGCGCGTGCAAGCGGATTTTTTTTGCGACAGCGCAGGCGGCGGTACGGTTGGGACGTCCACCATAGGCACACAAACAATGTCCCGTTGGAAGCCGGCAGCCAACAGACCCTCCGGTGACATTGGACGGTGCGACACGCAAACACCAAAAAACTGGCCCGATTGACCATGACGGCAGGCGGAGACACCGCACACAGTAGAGAGCCACCACCGTGTACCGTTGCGTCGCCAGAGCCGGTCAGGTTCGGCAACGCATCGCGGCAGCGCATGCGTGGAGCTTGCGCGGCGCACAGGGCTCCGTCGTGACGTCATGTAACGCACGGCGGCTGCAGTCACGTGGCCGGCACCGCCAGGTGCAGGCAGGGCGAGCAGAACGGAGACAGCACAGCGAGCCGCACGCCGGGATGGTGCGGTCAGAACCAGATGTGGTGGCGATCGGATGAGGTGAGGCTCACAGGTGCGGTAAGAACCAGACGTGGTGGGCGATCGGATGGGGTGTGGCTCCCAGCCAGGACCTCAAAACTAAAGAAGTCATTCAGGCAAGACAGCCAAAGGCTTGGATGAGAGTCAACATTTTAATGCTTAGATTGAGTAATGTTTTTGTACATGTGGAATAAGATGCCGAATTATTTAGAAGTTAATACCCTACCTAGAACGTGTCCTACATCCAAGGACTTCAACACTGCATTCCCGTGATTTGCATCAAGTTTACGGACGCTGGAGCGTCAAAACGTACACCTCGATCAGGTGACGACAAAGCTGGTTCCACAGAGGGCGGGGCGGGGACGCAGGATACGTCGAGCAAACCACAGCTGGGGTGACACCAGGTCAGGGGCCGTGACCAGCGGATACCGAAGTCGCACGCCAGCCTGTCGCGCTGGCGGCCGGCCGTCTCACTCGGCGCTTTCACCGTGGCGCGGCTGGAGGAAAGCTGGCCGCTCCTGGACTGGACAAAGTGCGGACCCTGCAGCGGCCGGCGAACGCCGCCAGCCAGTGTTGGCGGCAGCCTAATCGGCCCACCGGCACACGAGCAGCGCCACTTTCCGGGAGTCGGTCTGGCCTTAGCCTAAGTGCTGAGTACCATGAGTAAGCCGAGCTGCAGAACTGAGCTGCAGTGGTCCCGTGACATCGGCACAAGACGAGCCGCTGACCCCGATCAGCTTGTCTGAAGCTGAGACGCGACCGTGCGCCTGCAGTCACCCCGGCGTTTGTTGCAGATACCGTAACACGCAGCGCCGAGGTGAATGCGATCCCCGCACGGTCAGAACGGCAGCCGAGTGATCTTTGCCACAGACAGTACAATGCGTTTCCCCTGGCACCCTAGGGGCAGGGGGGCCGACCATGGAACGTGTCGCGCCCCGTCCGTGTATCTGGCCAGATGAGATCTGCGCTGCTAGAGGAGGCCCGGCCGGCGCCCCCGTGGCCGCCTCACTCAATCGCCGCAGTCCATGTCACAGTTAGCGAGCCGGTCGCTGAGCGAGCCGCCGGCGGCTCGGCCGACGCGGGGGCAAAACTCGGGGAGCCGTCGCCGCGCGGGATCTAGTCGGCCACGGCCGACCGGTTCGGGTCATCCTAGGTCACAGGACCGTGTGTGGGCGCGGTCAGGGACTCCCACTCGGAAAGTTGCAATACGCATGTCATAGCGGGCCGTAAATGACCTTAGAATCACGCACTACAGACGTTGAGCGCAATTTAATTCGTTGCTTTTTAACCCGTTTGGATGACTGGCAGCTAACGCCAGCTGGTAACGCTCAGCTGTCCAGTCCGAACATAATGTCATCTTTCTGCGAGAAGCCGCTGGCTGGAGGATCTGGGGTCCGGAGGCGCGTGCGACCAAGCTCGGCGCTGGCTCAGCAGTGACACACGATGACTGCGGCCCAGCCAGCG
>NW_023597034.1:11576867-11590891 GCF_011947565.3 Pollicipes pollicipes | reverse complement strand
CACTTGTATGAGGTTTTGAACTGAAATAGCAATTTTAAGATCATTCGGTGCAGTTCACAGCCCTGTTCTTTCGAAGACCTAAACCTAGTTAACCCATATCCACCAAGAAGTGCAGACTATTGTGTGTAGATTATTTCGAGATCATTCAGACATAGATGACGCATATAAACGTCATTCAAAGTCTGCCAGCCATTGGCCGTGCATCGTTCAAGACCAACAATATAATCGTCGAGCCGCTCATCAGAGACGTTGGTGAGCACGATTTCCAGGTAGAACGGCCGTCAATTGGATCTCAAATAATGTTGTGCATGCTGTGCAAGTTTCAATCATGAATTACGTCTTGTACTACATGATGCAAAAAGTTGGACATAGTAGTTATTACAGAATTAAGGCTTGTGATTGAATAGGTTAAGAATAGCACCACAACCGAGCATGTACATGCAAGTAAACAATTGAACCGCTCAGGTAAGTATACAAGACACCATGAGGAATGGCCAGAACACTAGCACATAATGATACTTGGTTCGGCGCTGCCACGGCCACCTCTCGGGCGATTGAAGTACTACAAGTGAATGTTGTGATGACAATTTCGGACGGCTACTTTGGCAGCGCCTAAACGTCACAAAAATGTTCCATGTTACGTTAGAACAATGACGTAGTGTGGAAAATATTTACTAAATAGACGCATTATATATAGACGAAATAAAAGGGTATGTGGTGGCACTGCCTGATCAGATTTGAAAATAAGCTGAGAGAAGAGTAAGAACCATAGCCGTACCAGTGTCAAGCAACGTGAGTAATGTGAGGGAGCGTTCATTATTTACCTCACGTGTGAATGGGAAGCGGATGGAGCGTAACCGAACGGCTCTTTAGACAGGGTAACGTTTCGCTAAGGTGTGGCTGCACACCATGCTAAGTTATGAAGAACGTAAACTCTAGATCTAGATACCATTGGCTTACTCCTCTTAGAACACACTCGTATTTATGAAGGATATTAATGGCGTAGATTGGTTTGGCATAGGTAGACCACATTTTCATGAAGTCTTGGGCTGGATCTCCACATTGTCCACCCGTCCACCCAACTAAGCAATGCTTATTGGTGGCTGAAACTCGAGGAGCTGGAGTTCTTCATTACTGGGCAGCACCACGTTTATGCGAAACCGTAAATGGGGTGAATAGTTTCACTATGTGTTTTGATACGGGCTCAACTGACATATCTCTTAAGACTAATCGCGATCATGTGTTGTGGTTCACGTTCATCGATCTGTTTATCTGTCCAAGATACAGGGATATAAATGTTTCAAGTGATCGTGATGATGTGTAACAGTCGTTTGATATTTTTTGGCATTCGCCCGATATTTCATAATCATACATCGGCATACCATCTGTACCCTTGAATTGGCTAGTGCTCGAGTTTGTGCACAGTTTAAACTACCAGTTTAAACTTGTTAAAAGGACGGCGAACTATTCCCTAAATGAATGGTTTTGGCATGGACATTTCATTGACATGGTTTTAGTGCACACCGGCGCTAAAAAACCAAACATCAAATGCAGAATTGCATGGAACGCAAGCATGAAGTCCTTCCAGCCTTGCAGCGTGCCCTAGAGGTCTTTATATGGGTCTGTCGCCTTTGGCACGACATCACGTTTAGAGTACGGTGAGCCTGCCCAAAGGCGCGGGGGGTGACCCGCGAAATATGGCGCGCAAACACGGCCCCAGATCGATTGCCAAGCTACGGCGCTGACAGGTGGCAGCTGGCGAGCAGGGGGAGGTAGTGGAGGGGAGGGGGAGGGGGCACCAACACCTCCTGCAAACCGGAACTTGCCGCGCTCGGCCTCCCCTAACGTCGTCCTGACGGCCGGAGCCACCGCCAAACGGCGCAGTGCGCGAGTCAGTCGTCGCCCGTCTCCCTCCCTCGCCACGCGAGTGCCTGCCGTAATCGGACAAAAGCGTCACCGGGCCGGGCCAGGCGCAGCGAAGCCGGACCAGGCGCAGCGCGGCCGGGACAGGCGCAGCGCGGCCGGGACAGGCGCAGCGAAGCCAGACCAGGCGCAGCGAAACCGGACCACGCGCAGCGAAGCCGGACCAGGCGAACCGAAACCGGACCAGGCGCAGCGAAGCCGGACCACGCGCTTTGCAAACCGTGCCATGCGCTTCCCAGCCGGACCAAACGCCTCGCAGTGGACGGGGTGCTTTGCAGTCACGCAAGACATCGTCAGGCCAGATTGGCCATGTTTCGCCTCCGTGATGGCTCTGGCAGAACAGTGGGTGAGAGAATGGTGGGAGTCTAGAGGGCGGGCCGGTCAGCGCCAGGGTGTGATCATCTCTGCGGCTGTGGCTGCGGCAAGTCGCGTGCAGACTGATGGCTGCTCCACTAAGTGGGTATTCGGGTTGGTCAAGAGGGTCACTTATCTGCACAGCTCGGCCAGCAGCGTCACATGGTCTGTTGACACGCCGCTAAGTCACCGGCGATTGATTTCTGAGTAGCCCGCAGGCCGGCCTGAGCTGAACGACAAGCGTGAATGGATACGGGACTGCCCATCATATTCCTCTTAAGCGCATCAACAGTGTACCAGTATGTGATAGGTTAACTCGCTAAGAGCGCCGCTCTGAGACAGACACACGGCGCATTTACATGTGAATGTCTGGGTGGTTGTGACTGAGTTTCAACCTATCTCACAGCGTGTTATAATCGACTAAGTTGCTTTGGTTCGTGCTCAGTTTAGACGGCTGTAAGCTGAGAAGTAGATAATATCACGGTATATATATATATATATATATATATATATATATATATACACTGCCCCAGACTAAAAAGCAAGAGCCAAGTCGTAAGTTCGGTCCAGGTAGGAAGCCATGGGAGCTATGGACGTGCGTTCAGGAGCTGGTTTTAAGCTGTTAGAAAAAGCATAATGTGGCTGAGAAGTATGAGTTCATGAGCCAACTATGAGCAGACCAGGTCTGTGATTGTGCAAATAGTCCAAAGGCTGTCTGCGAGCTGTCTCGAGGCCCCGCCGAGCACGATTTGGCGTTGCAGTGTTACATGCTACTGGTCTCGCTGCTGTGCATCATCGCCATTTTCGTGCTGACGCGGACGCTGTTCGGCTTGCGCCACGTGCAGCTGGTTCTCGCCCAACGCCCTGAGGTGAGGGCCGCAGCGGCAGCAGAGTGTCCACATGTTTCCTCCATATCAACCCTGTTCGTTGCAAAATCACCCGTTAATTCCGTCACAAAATCGTTTTTTCCAGTGGTCTCAGGGGCACTCGGCAGTTTAAAGTTCCGATTGGTTGTATATCAAATGAGGCAATCTCGTCACGTAAGTTCCGGTTAACTGTCGTTTAAATGACGTTATCTCGTCATCAGGCACGCAAGCCGGAGCCCAGCCAAGGGGTGGGACACAGAATTGACAGAAAAGCACCCTGATCGTGGGAAGGGCCTCGCCCCGAACAAAATTCGCCGGATGAAGGCCATTTGTGAATATAGGCGTGCAACTAATTGATATTCTTCCATTTTTTTGCTTCTATAACTGGAATAGAAGCCAGAAGCTACCACGATATAAATTCTGACCAAATTTTATGGTTAATGAACTAAAGAAAGAAGCTTCGTCAGAATTTTTATCTGGTCTTCACGGAGTTATTAGGGACCCCACGCATGTCAATTGTGGATACAAATGGGTGAACAACATGTATTAACTTGGCCAAGCCATATTTGTCTGGACATGTTCATCACCCACAATCGAATAGCGATGCTAATTATATGCCTAATTTTGAATTCGCATGCTCGCAAATCTTGGTAACAAAAACCTCGACGCCAGGCCTTACAGGCTTCATAGGCTGCGTTGCGTCTGCCCTTTGGTGTTAATTGCAGTGGCCAACGTCTTTCGGTTTTACGGGAACTGTAACTCAGACCATCGCTGTCCTTGCTCTCGAGATTTCGGACGCAAAGACTCAAATCTTTTCATGCCAGGTGTTCCACCTATCGATTCTGCAAAAGAATGACTGTTGTCAGACAAACATGGGATGGCCTTGTTCGTTTTTCAACTCATTTTAAACCACTCTTTTCCACACAAATGAGACCCCTTGTTTCCTTTAGGACAAAGGGGCGTCGTGAGTGGAACATTAGCGCCACATTTTTGTTCAGGCCAGGAGCTGGAGGGCTATTCCGTTTCACCGCGGGGTGTCTTCCGGCTGTCATGTTGGGGACACGGGACGGGGTCTCCTGGTCGGTCTGGAGGCCCTTAGGGGGATACATCACATCACGTGGGTCTTTTCCCAGACGCCTTCTGACCCGCACAGTTGGCCTCAGATCGACACAAGAATTCTCGTTGACCCAACAACATCCCTGATTGCCGCAGGTGGTTCAAGGATTGGCGCATGGACTCGGCTTAGCAAGCCCATTCTGGAATTAGGTCGGAGGGCACGCTGTTCAAGATTGGGGGCCGTACTGGGAAGGGCCGTTCCATGTCCCATCGTGGTACACCATCATAAGTTAGAATGTTTCGTTTTACGTCAAAGAGCCCCAACTAACGCAGGAGGTCCTCTGTCACCCCGGGGTCAGATCTTCATTCTGTTTGGCAAATTGATCTTTCTAACCAACTCAAGGCTACTTGTTAACACTGAACATCCTGTTGGGCAACGACCCCCGAACGAATGAGGAGCCCTGCATGTTCCAGGGGCTCGACCAATGCAAATCACGGGCCCTGCCTTGTACCTGCTTATGGAAATCGGCCGCCAGAGCTCAGACCGGCACGGAGCCGACTGCTCCGTGTTGCTGATCTCTGGCCAAAAGAAAGGAACGATGTATATCAGTGGCCCAAAATCGGTTACAAGAAAACCTTTAACTGTCATTTTAAATCACGGCTCTACGGGCGGGGGTCCTTAATGTACCTGCAGCCAGTCCTTTTGGGCCCCTCAGCCTTTCCAACCAGGCCTTTGACCTTTCGTTCCGAGGGGGCCTTCAGCCCCTCTTCGGACCTCCTGAAACAAAGCCTGTGACCGACTCAGGGTCACTGGCCGACACATGACTCCCTGTTAGGCAATGTGGATCCCTGGCCGACGCAGGGTCCCAACCATTGTTTCAGGGACCCAGACCAATGCAAGTCGTGACCCGCAGCCTTCCTCCTGCTTGGGAAATGGGGCCCCAGAGTTCAGACTGAGAGGGAACCAACTGTTCGATGTTCGTCGTCTCCTGCCGACCGAGACACCCCCATTGTCTTGGAGGGTCCTCAAAAGGTGCAAGAGGACCTCTGACTGATATTTCAGATCACGGCCCCATGGCCCGCGATCCTGTATGTGACCTGCACCCAGTCCTTCGGGCCCTTATGCCCTCCAGCTGAGCCCCAGATCGCCGGGCCGCCCAGACCCTCTTCGGGCCTCATCGAACATCGTGAACCGGACCCCGGACCCCTCTTCATCCTCATCCCTTGTTCGGCTCGGGGCCCTTTATGGACACAGGACCCTCTTTTGGTACTTTGGCACCTGACAAGATACAGGGACCCTAACCAGTATACATCGCTGGCCCCGGCTTTGTATCTGGTAGGGAAGTGCCCATCAGGCCCATACTGACACGGAGCTGACTGTGCGATACTGGTGGTGCCTGACCGACAAATGGGCCATATCGACTCAGGGGGTCCCTAGTAAGCGCAAAGGGCCCTCTGACTGTCATTTGGGAGTCCGTCTCCTCAGGCCGGGGCCCTTTAATAAGACTCAGACCAGCCATTCGTGCTATCAGACCCTCCGATCGAGCCCCTGATCGTCGGACCCAGCGGGCCCTACGGGCTGTTCAGGCCTCCTTGAACACTGCCTCTGGTCCACTCGGAACCCTTGCCAACACAGGGCCCCCTATTAGGCATTGTGGGCTTCCACTCAGAAACCCTGGAACCCCTACCAATGTCAATCGCTGGCTCCTGCCATGTCCCTGCTTGTGCGATGGGTCCTTAGGGCCCGTGCCGACATGGAAGCCGACTGTGGGTTATTGGTGGTGTCTGACCGATATACAGGCCTTTACCAAATTCAGGGGGCTCCTGATCAACGAGCCCTCTGGATGACATTGGATGACATTGAAGTGCCCGGACCTGCGGGTGGGCTCCTGAATACCACCCTCCGCCGGCCTTTCGGGCCCTTCGGGCACTCAAATCGGCCCTTATTGTGGGTCCCGAGGTGCCCAAAGGCCCCTCACAACCTAAGGGGGAAGGGGGGAAGGGGTGGGGGGACGTGCCCCAGCCTGGTGCTATTGTCCGTCGTGTGAAGGATGTCTTCCTCTTAAGTACTGACTGTGGCTGGTGGATTGGACACAAATGCTACTTATCCTGTTCTATATTCATACCGCATCCGCTATTACTCATGACATCGTATTCGATTCCCAAGACCATGTCAGGACTCTTAGCTAGCATTTGTGTTGCAATGACGGACAAAGTGTGATGATGTTGGCATAAACAAATTGCAGATCACACGGGCGTCAGACAGCCATGTCAACCAGCTGTACATGACCCACGCGGGGAGCTCAAACACAAGAGGTTCGATGTCAGGTAATTGATGGCGCCGCTCAGGCAACGTCGCTGTATCAACAGAAGCCAACTGTTTACCCACCATCCTGCGCTGTACAGCCGTAACAGGTTCTCTCCTAAGGGCAACTTGTGCCTGTGTCACTCACCTCCATTTGTTTTGGTGGCACGCAAGCGCAAAATATCACTTATCATCACTTAGCATATGAACATCAACGTGGCGAAGTCTTGCTCTTATGCATCACATCTCAAGGGCGTGTATTAGCGCGCCTTCCGAGTCTGGGACCATTCAGGGCGCCAGCCGGACTGCAGCCGAGCTGCCAGGTGACCGCCACAGGGCGAGACGCAGTGGACTCGTACGCCGGCCCGTGTTTGACAGGCAGCTATCATCGAGGTGGTGGTGCCGGAGGCACGGACTCGCTGGCCGGCACGGTGGCCACGGGTGAACTCGGTGCTACTGCCACACCAACCACTCGGTCTGGTTCCACCTGGTGGTGCAGGAGTCAGCCGTCGCCCATCTCAGGTGCGACGGCATGGCGGAAGGATGACACGGGGGTGCCGGAGGCATTGACGGAGGTTGACACCGCTATTGTCAGCCGAAGAGTCTGTCGTTTACTGGTTCGGAGGTGAATGGATCGTTAATGAAGATCTGTCGTATGGCATGCTCTGCATGTTCTGTGAGTTCCAAGCATCTAAGCTCGTATATTCGATGCAATGCGTTAGATAGACTGCATGTGTTTTCCGGCTGCTCTTGATATTATAATGCTGTCAGTAGTCACATATTATTCCTCGCAAACAAATATTCAGCAACTACTCGCGGGACCGATGCTTCATACCGGAATTTTTATCCCTTACAGAGTCATCATGCAACCAGCTCACGTTGCCGATGCAGAAACCAATCCTGTCATTTACAGCGACGCAATAAACTTGCTGTGTTGCAGAGCTTGGCTCAGAGAGATCCCGAACGACCGTCTTCGATACCAGATTCTGGTATTCCCCGAGGATCTGCTAAAGCTGACAGACCATGACGTCTCCTCCGCTGAGGTCTTCCTTGCCGACATTCTGCCCAGCTCAGTCACAGGAAAAGTAATCTACCTTAATAATGACGTCATCGTTCAAGGTCAGTGCATTTGTATGTTTTCCATACACGCCACACACACACACCACACACACACACACACACACACAACACACACACACTGCACACTGCACACTGCACACTGCACACTGCACACTGCACACTACACACTACGCACTCTATATATATATATATATATATATATATATATATATATATATATATATATATAATGATGAAGCCATGCATCTTTGAGATGCTTTCTTAGGCAACACAACAGTTCAGTGAGCAAATTAAGTTGACCTAATGTCAGGTATAAAGGTCACACCAAGGTGAAAACACAACCTATTTTGTTACTCTATTTGTTGCTATTGTTTTTTTTTACTTTTTTATTTACTACTCTATTGTTACTGTTTATATATATATATATATATTATATATATATATATATATATATATATATATTATACTAGAGTAGCAAATAGTAACTAGTAACAAATAGAGTAGTAATAAAAAAGTAAAAAAAACAAATAGTAACAAATAGAGTAACAAAAATAGGTGTTTTCACCTTGGTGTGACCTTTATACCTGACATTAGGTCAATTTAATTTTGCTCACATGAACTGCTGTGTTGCCTAAGAAAGCATCTCAAAGATGTAGGCTTCAATCTAACACTCGCTGTGGGTCAGATTGAAGGATGCCCTAGAAATTGCCTCGCCGAGACATGATCTGATTTTTGACCTGCCATGGGTAAGCGATCTTACAAGGCACATCTAAATTTTTTAACGCCAAACGCTTCGCTATTTAATCATCTACAGCTATGCAAATTTGGCCCGGATACGCCGTGCCGTTCGGAAAACCATTTTGGAAAAACCTTCAGGGAGGGGGTTAAATTGACCCCCCACACGAGCGCGTGTTAAACGTGGAGGCCCCGGCAATTCCGAGAGTGGAAGAAAATTCCTGTTGTGATTGGGCTATGTCCTTAATCTAAGTCAGGTGCGCCTGCTTTCTAGCAGCAGCACTTACAACCTGCCATTTGTTCAGGGGCAGTGTATGGCTGAGCGTTTCGGTTATGTCCATGATGTTGAAAAAATTGCAGTGATGGAAAGAGACTTCCGTGAAAGGCTGACTGCTGATGACGCTACTGGCAATGTACTTATGACTCGTTTGTCATATGGTATCGCATTACGCTACTGGCGACAATTTTTCTCCAAAACTTTCGTCGGCGACAAAAAGTACACTTTTACCACCCCTGACAGTGGTTGCCAAGTTAATCCACTGTGCATGGACACTGTGTATCGACGATCTTGCTCGGTCACGAAGGCTGTGGACAATCTGCGCGATCATCCCTGTGCTGGCGTGATCTGCATAATTCATTTCTTTTTATCTCGGTAACGCCACATCAATTTACTGCGTTCTGATGCCCCTGCGTGCGCCGTGAAGTGGTACCTTTCAGTTGCAGGATGTTCGCGGTGTGGTAAACAATTACCCCGCTTATAGGATGTTCACGGTGTGGTAAACAATCACCCCGCTATAATATCACCAACCTGTAAACCAATCAGACCAGTCTTTTCTCATGAAGATTTCAGCAACGACATTACACGAAGATAATATTTAAATATAAAAAATAGTTTTATCTTTCAAAAAGTTATTTACGTTCCCAAGGCGACGTCAGCAAAGGTGATTTGTGAGTCTGTAATGTTCCAGCTGGGCGGCGTGCAGCTCCGCGCTCGCGTCGCTCGACCACCACACCTTCCCATCTCTCGACGCCGTGCTGGTCTTATTTGACGTACAAGCACCTCCGCACGTCCGGCCTCTCATGATACATCGTGCAGTTGGCGCAGCGTGTGGATGAAGGGCGTGGCATCAGAGGTTTCTGTTGCCCAGGCAGTGGGCCGGCCTGCTCTCATGATACACCGTGCAGGTGGCGCAGCGTGTGGATGGAGGGTCATGGCATCAGAGGTTTCCGCTGCCCCAGGCAGTGGGCCGGCCTGCTCTCATGATACACCGCGCAGGTGGCGCAGCGTGTGGATGGAGGGCTTGGCATCAGAGGTTCCTGCTGCCCAGGCAGTGGGCCGGCCTGCTCTCATGATGAATCGTGCAGGTGGTGCAGCGTGTGGAGGGCATGGCGTCAGAGGCTTCTGCTGCCCAGGCAGTCGGCCGGCCTGCTCTCAAGTGACGTGTGCCGGCGTATTTCAGCGGACATTGCCGGCCTGCTGGCCGTGCCCGTGCTGCCGCACACGTTCGGGGCGTTTCTGATCGACACCCACTCGGCGTCCAAGCACGCCGATCCGGCAGACAAGCCGCTCTACGCGCTTCACGTCAACATGATGAACCGGTACGGCTGTCAGTGCCAGAGCAATGTGGTCGTTGGGCTGGCGTTAGTGCTGCCACTTTGAGCCCGCAAACCCGCAAGATGCAGGCCTTAAAAAATCCATACAGCTTTTAGCGGCATTGCTCACCACATCGTGGGTATTGGCGGGATACTATGTATATATATATATATATATATATATATATATAATCTTTGCATTTGTGTTTTCACAACCGAAATTTATGTACAATTAACTAGCATTTCTTGGAGATAAATGTCAATGGAGAAGAGGTTACTTGTTTTCATGTACATAATAACATAGAGAAGTAGCATTTTGTCATGGATATTCACAGCAATATCACGGATGCCATTTCATGAACGTATAATCCATGACATGCTGTTGCCTCAAAAATGAGCTGCCATGGCTCAATTAATGTTAAACCGTCCGTCGAGCAGTCAGGTTAACAATTCATAATGAGATGATAAAATCTTAACACCACCAAAGCAATTCTGTGATAACCCCCACATCAGTGGCATATTCTGCCATGCCATCTTCCTGTTCAGTTAGTGGGTTCCAGCCCCAGCCCTCAGCTAGTTTAAGTTGAGCCATTTATCCCTCCACAGCCCACCCTATAACTAATAAAAAATAATTACACTTCTGGATTTTGCACACCATTTGCCAAGTAGATCACAGGCCACATAGAACACAGGTCACATGTAAACACTCAATGTCTTGTATGCCCATCTGATGGATGCAACTACACAGAACATGTTCAAATATCGATCACCACCCAATGCCTCGAATAGATTGAAAGCATGACTCTCCACTACAACTCTAATACAAAGTAAAATGGCATAACAGCAAAGCATTCCACTTCCCTGCAGCTCAAACTTTGTCTGCAAATTACGCAAGTTTGCATAGCAATACAAGTATTGCTTTCTGCTATATGCGCACTTTGATTTGGTATTTAGCCAGGAGAAAAATCGCAAAATATTCCGATTTCCTTACGATCTCAGTGTTCCAGCAAAGTTTCAAACTAAGCCGCATTCAAGGACGAAATCGGCGCTGAAGGTTAGTCGGTAGCTGTTCGAGAGGCTCGGATGCGCAAGATGGCCTTTCATGACGTACTTACGTGGTCGTGAAAAAGGTCGTATTCTTCTACAAGACACGAAGATTAGAGGGTTTTGCTATTGAGGGTTAGGGAGGGGGGGGGGGGGGGGCTCGCAGATTAAGCGTCATTTTGTCTAGAAGAGATAATTGCAGCTGGCTTTAGTGGAGAAAATTTGCAGTTCCAAATGTATGTACCACGCATAGATCATAGATAGCTAGTTGGATATAATGCATCGCATTCAGCCTTGATATTTGCATTCTTATACTGGTTGGAGCTGTTTTGTTTATTGCATCTCAGGATATAGACTGCTGGTTTCTTTTGAAGAGCCTTTTGAAGGACCCAAGAGTATTTTGTCCTCAGCAAAGATAATTTATGCCTGGGACCAAGCTGATCGCGTATGTTGATTCTTGATCAGTCTCCCCAAAATGAATCCTAGTCCCATATCTTGAAACGCGTATAATTTAATAATTCCGTTTAATGCTAAGCTAAGGCGTTAGTCATAGCCCTACTCTTCGAAGAAAAACCGGGAGAATGAGAGATAAGTGCACTAAAATTTCTGTAACATGTTTTCATTGAAATTAATATGTCTAGTAACTTCAAACTTGCCTGCCAATCGTACTTGATTTTTCAGCTTCTTTGAAACAACAAGCCACAGTTTTTACAGGTCACCAATATTTGGGCATTAAACAAGGGGCAATTGCGAGCCATTACTACGATACAGCGCATAACTATGAGCTAGAAGACACGAAAAATACGTGCACATGCAAATGAATTTATGTTAACAGGCATCACACCACACGCTTCTTTAGAACATGCAAGCGATTTGAAGTAAACGGGGATCACAAATCACGCATAAATTGTGCATACGAACGACTTTAATGAAACAGTTATCGCGCATCTCGCGTCAGACATCACTCATACATGTCAACGATTTTAAGTTACCAGGCATCACACAGCAATGCATTTAGCGCATTCGCATAATCGGCCACAATGAGCCCTGTACGTTAAGGTCTGATCGCCGACCTTTTATAAGAATAGATTCACTCGTTTTCTCATCTGAATGGTCCCGTACTCTGCAGATGACTGCTAGCTTTAAAAGTGGTATAGGGTCCATACCTCCCTGGATTTCAGCCCGAGCGTGTTTTGCCAAAAATGGCCATCGAAAGAGGCATTCCCCGTGTTATTTTTAACACCATGCAATGTGCCTTGCAGCCACAAAAAAACTGTGTGAAAAACATGGGAGAGACATAGTCTACGTCAGGAAATCCATGCACCCTTTTCGTTTGAGATGTAACGTACACATAGGATGAATACCAAATATGAGTTCTATGGAATTGATAGAAGATCTCTTGCCGTTAGCAATGACGACATGAAAGAAGGGACGAACATGATTTAACGTGACTTACAGCTTCTTATTTTGGCAGTGAAATATTATGACGTTGGGCGAGTGTAACTTGAATGAAAAAAAAACACAATGTTGGCTGGACAATGTAGGGTTTTTTGGGACTCCTGTTTTGTGGGGCGGATGCAAACCTTCAAAAATGGGTGCGGGGTGGACGTGGGTATTCCACATAAAAACGAGCAGCTTTAGTTGGCATGCACGCGTAATGCAGTTGCATGCACGTCTGGTTTTGGAAACAGCGCTGTATTCTATTTTAGTCCATTGCTGTCACCTTGAACATGATGAAATTGCTGCAGACGACGTACAGAATGCCAGAGTGCATGCTAATATTCGCGCGTTGGAATGCTTCGTGTGCTTGCATTATCTTATCGCATGCACGGTCCGACGTCGACTGCCAGGACTAAGCGTTGTCGCTTTACCTCCCTAAGTGCACGTTTTCCTGCCGCGAGTCGATTTTGCTTCCAAATCATGGTGCGTTTCTGCATGCCAGAGTGCTTGCTGCTATGCCTCATATAACCGTAATTTATATCCCAGGAATCAAATTGCGCTTACTTCTAAATTGCTTCACTTTACTTGCGCTAAAATTACCATCACCAATTCAGGGTTATTGCGGATTTATGAAACCTCCTAGAATCTGTATGAGGCCATAACTAGTTAATTCAACCATTAACAGTGGTAATAATTAACGTTTCGTGCCACTTACGACGACTGCACAGGTGTCCTTTCCCTTCCCACCCGCACGATCTCCCTCTTATCTGCCTTGCCAGAACAGCTGCCCATGTTTCTTTGACTATAAACCAGCGTATCATCATCTACCAACGTGCGCTGGATGTGCATACCGAGCAAATATAACATCGCGAAAAATCCTCAAATTATGTTCTGTTTATGGTATATCCTTACATGTTCTCAGTGCGTAACTGAAATACAACGCATCGCGAATCTGATCTTGAAAAGCCAATGCGTTATTGTATTGCAAATTGCAAATGACTGCATCTGTTGCGAATGACGGCAAATAAACGGCGTTCACGGTCAAAAATCGCCGCGGGAATATCACTCCTGGGATGATTTGGAGACTAACTTCAGAATGTTTTGCGCCTCCCAGAATTAAACAAAACAAATACAAAAATGCTACGTTTTGCTGAAAACAGCTCGGGGGCATGACCTGTGAAATACCGGTTTGAAGCCGTTTTCTTAATTTATTGGAAAGGCCCCAACTGCATACACTCTGGCGAATAGATAGTAAAAGAAAGCTCGGCGCCGCAGTACATCGAGTGTGGCTCCATCAGCACTGGCCCGCCCACCACGGACACAATACAGAATGGAGCGGAATAGGGAATGGTTACAACACGGTATATCATTACCGCTTCTACGGACCCCTCACATTTAATCATTCTTTCGCATAAAGAGGACGGGTAACTATCATTTTTTCACAAACCGTAGTTCCCTAACCAAAGGTTGGATTAGAAACAACCCATCTCTATCTCTCTCTCTCTCTGTCTCTCTCTGTCTCTCTCTCTCTCTCTCTCTCTCTCTCTCTCTCTCTCTCTCTCTCTCTCTCTCTCTCTCTCTCTCTCTCTCTCTCTCTCTCTCTCTCTCTCTCTCTCTCTCTCTCCTCT